>NC_083547.1:7537510-7838710 GCF_018135715.1 Danaus plexippus
AAATATTTGTTGTTGATATCAAAATTAATTGATTTTGATATGAAACTTATTAATAAAAAGCATTTCTAATAAAAATTAAAATATTATCAAAACTAAGTAACTTGCCTATAATGATATGAATTATTTTAATCTTATTAAAAAAGAAGTCTTAGTTTATTATGAAAAAAAAAAAAACTTTATTGTTTACAAAATTAAGTTCATAAAAACTATATATACATATTAAGATTATGATAAAAATAATGAATATAATGGATAAATAAGGTTTCAGAATTATACGTGTTTTACAGAATTATATTATAATCAAGCCGTGGAACGGCTTAACAATAAATTAAGATTCTTTGCTTAAGGTAAAAATCAGCAAAGAGGTTTTATTTATACTTTTTACTGCCAAAAATCAAAACAATATAGTTTTCTAATGATATCTTATTTTTCTTTTTGAAATTCTAGCAGATAGGCATTGCCCTGTTAAGTCATAAGGGATGTAGGTCGTTTTTAAAACCAAAGATTATGGATTCAATGCTAAAGTATTTATTTCCGACTAATATAATTCTTATTAAAGCTAAAAAAATATGTAACCTTACTTTAGAATTATGAGATGTTCTTAAATTAAAATATGCTTATAGAAAAGTATATAATAAAGGTAATTGTATATTTTTTCTTGAATTTTATGCGCGATTTTCTTATTTTTTTCTATCTGACATTTCTGAAATCGGTCCAGCCGTTTACTCGTGATAGTGCGTTCGAGGGAAAAACAAATTCATATCCACATCTATAGATTAAATTTCAAAATTACTATGTAATTTTATTTTTAAATTAGATCCATAGTGAAAGTAATATTGTTACAGATAAAATATCCACAGCACAGGGATTCTGGGATATACGAGTGTCAGATATCTACCACTCCACATATGAGTCACTTTATACACTTGAATGTCGTTGGTAAGTGCAGAATGTATGACTTAAATAATTTATGTCCAAAGCAAACATTTTATTTTACTATATATTTTATGTAGGTAGTAGTTTTAAAAATAAATAAACAAGTACCTTTCTTTTTACATCCTCAGGAAAATGACTTTCGCCGTCGGAATACTCATAATAAAATTAAGCATTATCACAATTAGATATGAAAGTTTGTTTATAAGAAAATTTAAGCCTCATAACATTGGAAGTAGGAGTCGTTAACTTATTTAAGAGTACAAGTATCGCGTCACGAGCTCTCCGAGTTTGGTCCTAAAATGTTTACATTTCCACAAGTTTGTTAATTATGTGAGGCGTATTAAAGACACTGTTAAAGAAAAACAAAATTCAATGGAATGTTGACGTGAAGACTCAACTTGAAGGCCAAAGTAAAGACAGGATAGGCATTTATTCAATATATTTTTTGTATCTATCACCTAGCAATCTATTTTAAATTAATAATTTACTTTTTACGAAGGTTTTAAGGTCAATGTTATTAAATTCAAACCTAGATAATGGTAATTTATCAAACCGTGTTTCCTATCGCTGCTTCTGTAAATTAATATTTTGTTATAAAACATGACATAAAAACAGCGGACGTTAAAGATTTTTATCGCTTGACGTTTATTATTAAGTAATAAATGTCCGTGGAGGCGACAACCCTAGAGTACAGTAAAAAATGTCTTCACGACTAAAATTAATTTCTTTCAGTGCGAATAGGGACAGATTTTTATATTTTCATTATCTGCAGACTGTAAATTGTAGATATTAAAGTTTTGTATCTTGCTTGTTTTCATTGAAAATATTAAACTTGGCCATTTTATTAATCCAAGATAAGCTTGAGAACAGTTATTACTGCAATTTGAAACTCTTCTTCAAACGTTTTTAATTTTAAATTATTCAAGAATTATTTTTAGTTCACGATACATATCTTGGTAGAACGAAACGTACAAGGATGTTAATGTAAAATATTGTTACAAAACTAAGTAATTCGTTACCTTTGTCATACATGCTCTACATCGAACGTTTTGGTCTTAAAATGTTTTTGTATTTCAGAGCCGACGACAGAAATTATAGGCGGTCCAGACTTGTATATCGATCGCGGCAGTACTATCAATTTAACATGCGTAGTACTCTATTCACCTGAACCACCGGCTTATATATTTTGGAACCACAATGACGCGGTAATTATTTATTACACCAACTATAATAAAAAACCCATACAAATTTATTATTCTACCATAAATAAATAGAAAAGCTACTTATAATTAACTATTGTGAACAATATTTTGTGTATTTGATAAAAAAAACAATCGAGGCGTTTTTGATGGTTACATAATTATTTATTACATTTATAATATATTGTATCTCTTAATAATGTGTCCTTTTAGATTATAAGCTACGACTCCCCCCGAGGTGGAGTATCTGTTGTAACAGAGAAGGGGGAAACGACAACATCTTTCCTTCTTATCCAACAAGCGAGGCCGTCAGACTCCGGCACTTACCAGTGCAATCCGAGCAACGCTCAGTCGAAAAGCATCGTTGTAC
The DNA here is from genome assembly GCF_018135715.1 of Danaus plexippus. Lineage (NCBI taxonomy): Eukaryota > Metazoa > Arthropoda > Insecta > Lepidoptera > Nymphalidae > Danaus > Danaus plexippus. The sequence goes on from NC_083547.1 coordinate 7,540,016, forward strand.
ACGTACTTAATGGTGAGTGCTGTGTTGATATTTAACATTTCATTAATACATACTATATTAGATGCCAGTAAAAAAGCACTTAAAGAAAAAATATATGATAAAAACATGTTGGTGTGAAATCAGGATTGATTTTTAAATAATTTATGGTTATTTGATAATAGTCTTTAAAGGTTTTTCATAATAATTATAATACTTTAAAATTTCAACAAAATCATTACCATAATTAAAATTGGAAAACCTAAATCTTCTCATTCAGTACCAACCCAAGCAATAAGGAATACAATAATATTAAAATTACAAATGTTTTGGTTACAAAAGAAGCAATTATTGGGAACATTACGTTAATTTATACGAAAATAACCAACATTTATAAAAAAAAAGTATATTTGATAGCACTATTTGTTAGAAAGATCCCAATTTCTTTGATAAATATGCTCACTAGATAACGAAGTATTTTTAAATCCGAGAATGAAATAAATTGGATGCTATTAACATTAATAGAAACGATGAATCAAATAAACGAAACGTGGACTACGTTTGAGAGTTGACTTATTTTATGAGCAACAATTGTAATGACGTGTCAGTTGGAAAAACAATTATTATTCTAAAAAATCATTCCACAGTCTCCTGTAACTAAAATTTTAATATATGAGAATAATTTGACGTAAAAATGCTTTCTTTATCGAACGATTCTTTCCTGTGATGTTATTAAAGAGAACAGTTTTAATTTTTGCCACAGAAGCAAATTCGATTTTCCCTTTGTCAGGTGAGTATCCAGCCGCGATGCAGAGAGGAGGGCAGACTTTCGAACCCACATCGACTTACTGCATTCTTCTGGCAACCAGTCTTTTTATAGCTTTATCTTGACATACAGCTGGTGTTATTGACATGTAAATATAAGCCCAACCTATTCCGCTGTTTATAATGATGCACTTGACTGATTGTGAAACAGCCTAGAAATATTTATTTATTCTTACATTTCAATTTATTGTTCGATTGAAAAGAATATAAAGGGTATTACTACTCTTCTTCCGTATAATTTGTACAAAGTGGGCTCACACGTGGCATTATAATATAACATTGTCGACTTCATTTTATAGCTTGTGTGTTTTTTTATTGCATACAAATATACAATGAAAATTAAAAAAAAAAAATGAATACATGATAAATATCATTATAAGCAGCTGAAACAGTTTTACTATTTTATAGTGTGGGTTGTGTTATGTATGATAGTATATTTAATTATCCACTGAGCAAGTAGATATGCTTGTTTCTCATAGATTTGTATATAAACTAAATTAAGATAACTTGCTGATTTGATTTCATCACTTCTAGTATAAACAGCTATATGTTTTCCTAGTATCCATTTAGCATCTCTATAAAATGATAAATTAATTAGGATGTTCAAAATTAATCAAATAATAGCGGAGATTTCTGATCTAAAATTCATTCTATCTTCCGTTCGTAAGAATAAAAAATGACAATCGAAGGATAAAATCGCAGGTGATGAAGAGTGAAGAAATTGTGAGTTACAAAAGTAAAACAGGAATGAAAACACAGCTGACAATACTATAATTACAAAAAAGTTTAGAAAATACGAGGACTGTATATATAAAGAGTAAAGATATACGAATCATTCTATATAGTTTTACTCTGTAAAATGTAAATTGTAAGTAACGTTTTTATCTGTGGATTGAAACGTAATGTAAATATACGTATTATATGTATGAGTATATAAATACTTTCACGGGTCATTTAGTCTTTATTTTCGGATTTCTAAGTATAAAGCTCGTACTATCTACACATACTTAGAATTACTAAACGTCTAAATAATGTATTAAATGACTGTAACTATTGTTTAATACACTTGTTAAGACATCGTACTTTTTTAAAATGATTTTTACCGTTGTATTTTTTGAAAATATAACCGCTTTATATAAATTTAGAATGACCCGCTAAAGTCTATGAGAATATAATAGATATTATATAAGTTATTTTAGTACTACAGAAAAAATATATAAATTTTACATTTTAGTAAATTATGTAATGTTTAATAAAAAAAAAATGTATAATATGCTATATTAATTGTGATCTTTCCTTTAGTGAAATCAAAAATTGTTTTGTTTTATCTTTTGTGTAGATTGCATTCATTTGTAAATTATAAATCAGTGTAAAAATGGGAAATAAAAAAATCCTAATATTTTATTCGGAAGCACTTGTAATCGTTCCCCGTCCTGACACAATTTCCTCACTTGTAGTTTGAGGTTGAAGTGCTTTTAAAGACAGATGCTGTCATAAAACTATTATTATTTCAAACGTCTAATTGTACATAATTGTTTACGTGTTATTTATATTTAGTATTTGAATCATCTTTGTGTAAATTTATGAGAAAAATATTTCATCGTATCTATCTTGTGATAGGTTACGTGACAGATCTCGACTATTATAACCAGTTAATATGTGGAAAGTTTATTATCGTATACAAATAACAATAGAATACTTGTTGTATGTATTGTAATTGATGCTCTGTGCGCAGTATAAATTACATCTGTAATAAACATTATAAAGAAATAATAAAGTTTTGAAAAAATACGTGTTTCATTTGTAAGACATTTCATGATTTAATTTTCATTTTTGTATGTTTATGATGTGGTAACAAATAAAAGTAGCTGTTATATAACATTAAAACAATCAAATAACCACTATCCATTAAAAATAATACAATTAAAACAGATAGTTAACATGATTTTAATATTTAAAAGCAACTATTGAAGAATGTAAAATGGAAGAGAAATAGAATTAAATATTCATAGAGAATTTTTTTATGTTGGTTGAAAAAAAAAAATGAAATGATGACTGTCGCTTAAATAAATGCAGTGTCATTACGACTTTGCGGAGGAATGAAAACAGACACAAGGGAAAGCTGAGAAGAATGCATTATGGTTTCATATTACTGCTGGGCTCTAAAACTTTTTGTTTACACACAGGCAAAATACAGAGATCCATTTGGGTGGATCCATGGCGGCTAGGCGGCGCCTTATGAATATCTAATCACTGAAAAGAGACGAAATATAACCCACCCTACTTCATAGAGTTACAATATAAGTACCATTAGATAAAGGTTCATTGTTTTTATATGAAAATTTTCACTATATTGACAGCTTAAATATTGATTAATTTGTCTAATGAATTCATAAAATATCTTGTTGCCGTCCACATACATTTTTTAACTTTTATATATTCTAAAATATTCATATTTTTTATCCATATTTATACATAAATTTTCCGCTCAATTCATTAAAAGCATCTGCCTTAAAATGAAGCTACAACATTACATCTAAACTTTCATAGTTACAATGAGCTTTATGTATATTACAAGATATACAAAAATATGAAATTTTTCATATATGAAGAGAAACAGTATAGAGGTCAACGCTTTATTAAATTCAGACATATTGTGAAGAATAAGTGAAATATGTGATTGGTTTGAAAATAGATTGTTTGTAATTAGTGTTTTTCTGCCAAAATCATTGCTTTTATTAATTCAACCAAGAAAAATGAAATGCAATCAAGAAATTGAGAAAAGGGGACGAAATTTATCTGCGACAAAGAAATAGGTATCTTTTGCCACGCAAGAGTATATTGTTAGAATTCTCAGAGAAATCTCAAGCTGCATATAATAGGTAAAATACGTATAACATTAATTATATTTTATTTATTTTTTCCTGGCATATATATTTCATTATAAGAAACAATGAGCGAGCTTTAAGCTCGATTTTATGAATATGAAGTTATTGGTTATTTGATATTGTGAGATCAACAAAGAGCAGAAAAAAGTCAATTTGAAGCTAGGAAAGAAAAGTTATTAAGGTATCCCCCCTAATAATACCATGACCTTAGTAATAGAGTTTTTATACATTATTTAAAAATCCAATTAGAAAATACAACCTGCCATCAGTTTCAGCTCCAAAATATTTTGATTATAAGATAAGGTCATACAAAGTTAGAATTAGTAAAAATATTTAAATGTGATTTTTCTTGTAGTATTCGCAAATTATTTTATTAGAATTTCTATATAACTGCCCGTATTTTTATCGCTTTGTGGCAAAAGTACTACAAATAAGACTATATTTGTTTCAATAATAGTTCACATTATAGAACCCAAGTATCTTATGCCATGCCGTGAATTGTATTGCTTAAATTAGCTTAGTACGAGTATATACGTATATGAAAATAATATTTTTTTATAAAATGGTCTGACCCTAAAAGGTTCTATTTTTAAGAATCTTTATCATGTCATCAAGGGTCGCTTTTCTCATCTCTGTATAAAATTTTAGATTAAATTATTAAACTCGTAACATAAATTTCAATATTTAGTTATCATAATTGCGCTCATGGCTAAAACTTATTTAAATTAGTTAAAAAAAGCAGTGTAGAGTTAAAATTTACAAGTTACAGTTAAACAAGATTTTTTGTAATTTTTCTAATTTATTTCAAATATTACCTTAAAATATTTTCTTAGAAATGATTCTTAAAGTCACATTTTCCAAAAAATATAAATACAAACCCAAAGGTAAAAGTAGCCTCAATCATATGGGCTTAAATAGCAAAAAACGGAATGCTTTCTTGTACGATGTGTGGTTTATGTCAGGATATGTGCTTAAATTGCTTATTCCTAATAAACATAATATGCTATAGGTTTGCATTATGCTTACTAAGCAAATTATAAATTACTTCCTAATAGTTAAAAGTTCGAAAAGTTGGACGCTAAACCAACTTTTTTGCTTATCACCACGAAATCAAGTTATAAAACACGCAACGAAACTTTACTGGATTCGCCTCATTACCATAGTTTAACTGTTAATTTTTCTCTCTAATTGGACTTTTGCTGTAGTTGACATTAATTTCCAAATAAACTTAAAAGCGACTGAATCTTTTTCAAATAATATGTTCTCTTAAAAACATCTTGAACATTGATATAGTATCATCACTTTTGAATTCCATATAAACATTTGATTTAAATTTATAATTTGCAATACATTATGCTATGCTATGGACAGTAAGGGTGATGTTTTACCTGCAATCATGACTGTTCAATATATAACCCACATTGTAGTACGTTACTACGCACGGCCGGTGTTTTACCAAATTGCCCTCGTGACTTGCTATAGCCACTGCTTGTCTATGCTGGATGTGCAATGAGTTTTCATACATGTACAGTTTCATACACATTTCGTCTTACAGATTTTCAAATATCGATGCCTTTTTTAAGACTTTATTTAGAAAATTAACAATGTTTTGTCATTACAATATTATATATTATAATAAAAATTTTATTATGTTGTTTCGTCTGCCCTTGATCACGGTTGCTGAAAAGTAACCGAAACGTCGGGAGTATGTAGTTTAAAAAAAAAATAAAGCACGCGTAGTATGTCCGAAAATATTAGTTTCATTTAAAGGTAATTATGTTTAAATAATATCTAAACAAATATCAAAATATCAGAATTTTATAAAAAAAAAAACAATATTATAACATTATACCATTACCCCGTTATCTCCCGGTATGCCTCTGGCTTAGGTAAACGATTTGAGTCGAGGTCAAAGCTATAATGTGAACCAAAAGTATCCATCCGTGCGCATTATGGTTTGTTTCTTTAATAGAAAAATGAAAATTTCTTCAGTGACAATGAGTATTAGTTTTATTCATTTCTAAGCCAGTTTCAATTAAAAGAAAATAAAGAAAATAAACATTGAAAATTTTTATTATTGTTACGTAATTTTTATTATTTTTACCCATTTAAGGGTAACTTCCTAACTTTACCCATGGGTACTTTAATTTTACTGATAACTTCATGTTATATATAACATATGTTATATATAACATGACGTTAGATATAACATATGTTATATATAACATGACGTTAGATACAAAATGGATAAACAAAACGAGAGTTAGTTCTATTAGACTTTAATAAAACAGCGCTATAAATGATGCCACGATTAATAACGACTCTAATTATTTTTGACGTTAAGACAATGATGTCTTTTTGATATTTTTACGTATTAATAGAAAATTATTTCAATAACCTAAATATTCTATAACGGAACGAGTTAAGTAGAAAGTTTTAACCCTCGCAACGATGTATGCATATTGTGCCTCGTGTCATTTTTTTAGGTCCTTTAAAGTTATTTTATGTATTATTAAGTCATTTTAATTAAATTAAAAGCACGCTCCTTGCAATCCCCGCTGGCACTGGTACGTAATGAAAATAGCAGGGAGCAATATTGTCATGAGGCCGGTTATACAACAATTAGTTAAAAGCTGAGTTTCATTTTGTAATGGTAATGTCGATTTGAATTCGTTGACAAGATTGTCTTGATAAAGCAATATTGATGGCTCTATATTTGTATAGGTTATATTTCCAGCGGTGGTGTAGTTATTATTAAAAGAGAATTGAACAATTCTGTATGATATATTTGTTACTTCACTTTTGTGCTATTTTTAATTTTATAATTGTGTTTTTCTTTTATCATTGCTCTCTTTGGATTAGTCGATTACTCGATAATGTTAGTGATAAACTTAAGATATAAGTAATACAACACTCAAATAAGTTTAAAGGAGCAATGGATAGTCAATAAAATATCAAAAACTTTCTGAAATAAACCATTTTTTTTTTAACACAACTAACCACTTTATTTTTGAGATTGAATTGTTCTTTTCTAAATCACGGTATCGCATATTTTAACAGTAAATTTAAAATAACTAAATAAACTATTGGAACTCTCTACCTAGTAATAATTTTCTAAATACTTTCGGTAAATTAATAAATAAATTATGAATTATACGTTTTACCTCCCACATCACACAGTGGTTACTGAAATAACATTAATTTATTTATGTCGGCCCTTCTTTAATTTACCTTATTATGTTTGTGTTTGAAATGTTGTGATTATTTTCCTTTCCTCACACACATCCACATCGATCGCACACAGTGACGCCATATTTGATTGCCACGCAGTGATTAACCAAATGGCTTGGAAGTTCCTATCCAATTGCTTCTCACGTAGCCTGGATTATAAGTTTCTATCGGCTATCGCACAATGAGGATTACGTCATTGATTGCAACTTGCTGAGCTCAAGTTTCTGAGTGTATTAAGAGTAATTCTTAAGTTGTTTAGTTCAATGTTTAGGATTTAAATGGATCCGCCCAAGTCGAGAATCGCTATCTTAAATTTTTGAAAATTACGGGTATTAATAAGAATAAAATATTTCCTCGGAAGTTATTAAAAATAATATATGGAGTAATTAAAGCTACATAGAACATGCTTTCTATTTATATATATATAATACATAGTAACACAAAATATTTATATATATAGCAACTTGACTAAAATGAGTAAAATGGTGGAAAAAAATTCGAATTATTTATTCGGTTCTCATATAAAATCTATTAAAACTACAACGACATCAAAAGTTTTTATTAAGATCCTAAATTCATCATAAAACTGCCTATTGAGCAAATGTGAAAATTTTACCGAAGTTCCGTAATCAAATCTAAATTAATTATGTATTGTGTCTAAAAAGATAATTACTATTGTATTGTTTTCATTATTTTATTTAGCACAAACAATATCATTTAAAAATATATATTTATTAAACGAAAAATTTCATTGTTTTATTTGGTATGTTTTAACTATATATTGTATTAAGTATTAACTAGACAATGTTAATGCCCTCCCTAAGGTAAAATACCGTTAACGGTTGTCTGAATCTCTTCAAGTTACCTATCATGTTGCTTTAATAGTCAAACGTATAAGATTTTATGAAGGGGAATAGTCCCTGTTGTGAATTAGATTAGTTTTTATGAAGAAACCCTAAACTTACGCTAGCTGGTGTCATATTTTAACAATGTAGCGATATCATGAAAAATAGACACATTCATACTGTATGAATAAATAATAATGCATTAAACAATGCCGAAGGGAAGGACGGTCGACATAAACTTATTTGTGTTTATAATTTTATATGGCACTGGCCATGAATATGTTTTGTTTAAACTGAACATTTATTTGATATACTTGTAAAAGTATGTGTAAGTTAAAAATCATAATAACAATTCTACATAAATGAGATGCTCGTATAAAATTCTAGGAGTATTCATAAAAAATAATATTTTCGAAAGCGGATCCTCCATGTGCCTAAATGTGATTGTGACGTCACATACAACAATAACAATAACATTTCCGCTTTATGTGAGCATCGGGTATTACAAGATTTCAGAACTAAATAAGAGTTATGATCCGATAATATTATCCGTTTTATTAGATATCTGTAAGTTCCTTTACTGTTAACAAGAACAATATGTTTATAGATTTTCTTACTCAAGGGCAAGAATCTTAAATGTTTTCTAAATGAATGTACGTATATGATAATTTATGGAGTTATCTTAGAATACATCCATGGGAATTGAAAACCTTTCAACAAATTAAATGTTAAAAAAAATCTCATATTAATATTAAGATAAAATTATTTTCAAATTGGTACCTTAAAACAAATGTCTTTTAAATAGTATACATAATCATAAAATGAATCTTGGAAAAAAAACAATCAAATAATGAGGTTTCTTGCTAAGTATATTTCAAAGGGATGAGTTCTCTCCTAATTTTATCAATATAAGTAAAAATCAATTTTAACGGCTACTTTTCAAGTCATAAATAATGTTTATTTTATATCGTCAAATAATATATAATCCACCTTCACTTAAATGTGGACGACTCCAGGGACACTAGCTGTATAGTAACATGAATAAAAGACATATATTAAACCTAAAATAATATTCCGATTTTATCTGGATACAATAAGTCACTTACATCAATTCTTATGTGGATCTATAAATATAAGACTAGAACGTTATATGAGACGAAACCGTTTAGCATTCAATGGATTTACCGTACGGGTGCTGGGTTCATCGCGTTGAAGGGAGAGGAGCTTCAACAGTGCCTGGGACTTGCGACCCAGGTGTAGGTTTAAGGGGCACCTATCTAAAGCGCGTTAAACGCTCAGATCCACCGTCCAAGCCCCTCTCTCTACCTAACCAAATTTGAAAAGAACCTACTAAGGGTGCCTTTGAAGAACGTTCCAAGAATGAATTGATGTTAGTTCTGGTCAGGCCCAAGTCTTTTAATAGGTTGTAGAGAAATTTTGCCCTTATACCTCTTGCTCCCACTTCTACCGCGTACAAATCCACGACGAACCTATTTTAAGTGAGTTCGTTTGTGAGCTCGTGATATTTATTTACCTTGATGGCAAGGTCTTTGGGGATGTTAGTTTACCAAGGAACCGTAAGTTATATTATCATAACGCGCTTTAAAATTCGCGAATACATAAATATGTCTGACTGGAAGACGACGCACAAATATCCTCTGGGATTTTGTATTGCTTCTCATACGTATCCATCATTACAGTTCAATGCGAAGCCGCTTTAATAATAGTGTAAGGCTTGACGTTTGATTTTGTAGCCCTAGTGCCTTTTCTCACAAAACCTACTGATCGCTCGTTTGTGGTTATTTCCCTTTTGCGCTCTGGCTACCGAAAGTCTAACTGCATCACGTATGATTTCCAGAACCATATCGTGACGACGCGAGTATTGACCGCTATCCAGGATTACCTTACATCCCACCAGCAAATGCTTAGCAGTTCCAACTGCCTTTCCGCAGATATTGCAAGATTTGTCGGTACCTTTACCCCATCTTACAAATTACTCTTATCGGGGAGAGTCATTTGGAACGCATTGAAATAAAATTTTATCAACGCTGGCGACTAATCATGAATTAAGAATTAGAATAATATCACAGAAATTTATATAATATGTTTTCATACAAAGAAAAGGTTAGGTAATGAAAAGATTTAAATAAAACACTACTAATGCGTGGACTCAATTCCATTGCCCATTTGCAAGAATAATGAATACATTGTAATAATAAATATTTCTGCTTGAAACTGAAATAAAAATGTAGGCTTCATTCAAATTAATAAGGATTCATTTTAAAAACAATAGGCAGAACCAATATTTTTTTATGTATTATTTTTTTTATATTTATTTAAATAAATTATTAGACTGAGTTGTTATGTATAACAGGAATTAAAATACCTAAATTACATTACTATATATCCATTGTGTAGTTTCTATTATATTTTAATTTGTAATATATTAACCTGATCTTGATTTTTAATGTTAATTTGTGTATTTTAGTGTGAATTTTGTTTACAAAGAGGACACTTTAAAAGTTGGATAATATTTTTATCTTATTGTTTTTTCTTAAATTTTTATATAAAGGGAGAACGATAAAAAAGTAAAAGCAGTTGTTATATTCGATATCTTCTATTATTTGTTACGTCCCAGGCTTTTGTTAAATTCGTCTGCTGGGTATACTTATCAAGTTCACCCCTTGTAATCGGATAGGTTCCCGACATCGGATGTCCGTCGTAAAAACTGAGGAACCCTATCTGCAAACTGACATCGTCCCTTTCAAATTCTTAGTTTATCGAGATAGAAACAAAATTGTTTTCAATAAATATTCTGCTTTTCATAGTAAGTTACAAACAATGGCACTGAAACCACAAAAGTAATGTCACTCATTTTAATAAATACAAAAGGAGTACTGAGACCCATCACGCGTTTTATTTTTGAAACAACGCTTAAGGTACATTTCACAAAATAAATTTGTTAGAAATTGGTGATTTTTAAAAACTAACTGCATAACTAACTAACTGTGTGGCATCACATTTTGTTGCTAATTTGAAATCACGTATGTGGCTATAACCCATTTAGGCAATTAATAATGCACGCATTTATTAACACACTGAATTATAGCTCTTATAACTATCACCATAAAAACTAAAAAGTACGTGAGGGCGATCGTATTGGCCAGAGTTCCTTTATTATTTACTCTCAAGGCTTTGAGACCCGGGGCACGTTTCAAACTGGTTCGACCGTCATGGTTGGTAAGCCTTTATATTGTTTTCTCTTTTTTTCCTCTAATTAGTTAGACTTGTTTAAGTAAAAAAATATATTTTTCTAAGTTTAATTCCAAAGAAGCCTGGAGAATATTAAGTTAGGTAAGCTGTTTCAAATATTATATGGCAAAATATAAATTAAACTAATGAAGGTCTAAAATAAACATTTATAAAGATGATAACAACTTTCACCGTCTTATATGTTACGACTATTTAAATTCGGAGATTTGGTTCAGGCTCAAATTAAATTATGAATAATAGAAAAATATCGAAATATATAAGCAAACATTACCAATTATCGAAGAAACGGTAAGAGGATTTTTAACTAGTAGCTATGAATAAATATATTAATATTTTTTTTGTAATAAAAAAATTAGTTATTGCAAGACTTGCTTCTTCTATTAAGGTCTAGACAAGTTTATAACGATGCATCCTCATAAATATTAGCAATATTCGTACTTCGAAGTTACCTAACGACTCACGACGTAAAACTGGCTCAGCTGAAAAATTAGAACAAGAAGTTTTTACTTACGATAATGTAGACGGTATATTTTTATGTTTGAACTTTGCAAGCAAAAGGGAAATAAACATTTCTTCCTAAAATAACGGTATAACTGAATAAATTCTTAGTTAAAGTAAGTTAAATACAAATATATATATATATATATATTTATATTTAAACATATTTAATATTTTATTAAGTTTTTACTAAGAAAAATTTCAATTTCTATTCATAAAAAGTTATGACAAATTGTTCTGTACCCATTGAAAGGGTACTTACTGTAAAGCAGAAAAAAATCAAAACTTAAAAATAAAAAAGCGGCTTAATGGTGTGAATAAAATTAAAAAATGCCGTGTAACTTATAAATAGAAACAAGAACTTGGAGAAAAAAATTGCTTTTAAAAGCCACTTCATCGATAGAATATTTTTTTTCTCTTTTTATGATGTTCTTTAAATTTTTATCAGATTGTTTGTAAAGAAGTATTATGAAGTGGGCGAGTTTAAAATACAATATTGTGTCAAAAAAAAAATGTATTAAATCATACACACATACAAATACTGATTTGTTAATGTAGTCTAGTAAGTCATTAAATTTTATAAACAACCCCGACAGAGTGAAAATAAAGGGTAGTGGTTTTAGATGTAGCTAAGTAAGTTTGTATGTATATACACATAGGTATGCTTGAAAAACATATGTGCATATATGAGAGTGCTTGGAGAAGGTAAACGTGGTAAATTGTAAATTAAATTGTTTCTCAGTTGATAGCGTACCTTTATATACATATTTTTACATTAAATAGTTCAGAACAAACTAAGTGTTAAGAGATTTCTTCCATCGCACTAGAATATCAAAGTTAAAAATATATTCTACATACATTAGGTTAATTACAATTTCTGTAAACCTTTAAATTTCTTTTAAATATAGAAATATTTTTTTTTTTACTATAACTGTCGTGGCTTTGTATACGAAACTAGAACGTTTTAAATTTATCAATAAAAAATATTTACGAAAGAGGTTGAATCAAGATTTAAGAAAATTTATTATGTTATTTATTGCTTTTTTTTAGTGCATTTATTTAACACTCTAAGATTAAATTTTCAATTATTATCTAGGAAAATTTTGCAACTTATTGGAAGAAAACTTAGAAAGTAATATGTCTTTATTATATATAAGTTAATAAAATTATTTGGTATATAATTCATTAATTAGTTCATGAATATGATGTTTAAATATTAATATTCAGTAGGCAGTTGAAGTTACATAAATAACTTTAAAATATGGCACGGCAATATACATATATATATATATATATATTGACAAAAATTTTCTTTATATTAAACATTGAAGTCAAAAAATTTTTTTTCTAATATACAAACTATAAAATTTCAATAAAAATTTGATTAACAAATTTAACAATCGATCATTGTCCAACTTTTGTATTCATGTATTTTTCCCCAATACAATTCCTAAATACACTCTGCGTTATGGAGATGTCTATAATAAATATATATAAAAAAATAATCAACCGCTTTATATGTCGCTATTAAACAATATGAATTGAGATGAAACATTATATTGTTTTTGTCATTATGTTTTGTGTTTCTAGTTATAATATAAATTAATTACCGATCCTAATGTTTAGTTAATGAATATATTATATATAAAACTATAATAAACTTTTAATTATGAATTATTATTACATACAATTATAAACTTCTCCTAACTGAAGTATGTTAACAAATATTAGGTCAACAAAAGTTAAAAAAATTCACATTAATTTATTTATTATTCTATTTGAATAAATGTTTGATAGGTATTAATCCATTGTTTCAAATAAAATGCATTTTTTATAAACGTCTAAATATTCACCCAACAAAATGTCTTTCGAATTAAGTATTTTATGTAAAACTCGGTCACTGGGTTATTTCATTGTTATCTGTTATTATGAAATACTATCCATATAATATGTGACGTTTTATGTAGTTATAGCTCGTATTGTGGAATACGCTACAACTACCTAAATAATTTTTCAAATATGTTTATTTTATATCATTTCTGTAACAAAACTTTTACATAATAATTTGTTTTATTTATATTTGAAGGTAAAATATGCGAATATAACTTGATTAAGCACAGTTCCAGTGAGACTCACTTACGCCATTACCATAATGCTGACTGATGTTGAATTAGGATTCCTTCACCATTTCACCCTTTTTCTCAATGATTTCTTATTGTGCGTTGCTACTCTTTGTCATCCAATTTATTAACTTTGATATAAACTTATATAACAGTACTTATATGACATAAATAAAAATAGTAATCTACTAAGAATGTTTGCGGTGTGAGAAACTCAAACACAATGTACGAAAAGTTTGTCGAAACTATGATATATCAAATACATTTACTAAATTAATTTTAAAGGTTCGTTACACTAGATGTTTAGACAAACCGTTCTGTTATTTGAAGTTTTTTTTTAATATTAATTTAATTCATACGTACTTATGAATAAGGCTTAAATAAAATAAATAAATAATTATAAGAATTTAACACATAATGCAGTACACTACAAGTATAGCAGCTATTTGTATGAAGCGACCCTTATAATGGAATAACATATTTACATATAATTTGAATTCCCTTTACGAACGGTGAACAAAAAATATATTCGGCGTTCGCTTATTATGATTTTATGTGAACAACTTGTTTTGATTTTAGGTAACAAAATGAACAAACAACTCAGAAATGTTATGATCTTAATGATCGTAACGACGGTTTGATGTACATTATTTGTTCGTGAGTTATTTAAATAGACCTAAGATATTAAATTAAATAAGTTGCTCCTTTAAGGAATGTTTTGAACCTTTTAATAAATGGTATGAATTTTACATGAGTAATATAAGGAGCGAAGCCTATTGTATAAGTTAATACCTCATGAAAATTTAAAACAAAAACAAATAGAGACAATACTAGTTGTAATCTAATGATTGATTGAACTAATGATGTTGCTGATGAAGTTAACTATAACCTTCTTGCTTTCTAGAAACTATTTAAATTATTCCACCAAGAAGGATAAGTTTTCCTTTTATTCATATCAAGGAAAAAAATATAACGTTAATTTTACGTTATCATAATACCAATTGCAAAAGGTTCAATATTGCTTACAAAGTTAAATAAGATCGTTAGGATTGGGAAGCGTAAAATTAAATGAGCCATACTGATAATAGCTTTGCCTCATTACATTTTCAGAAAGCGACTTACCTTAAGTATTTTAACGGTTGATGTCATTACAATAGTTAACGTTATTTCTTATTTTACACAACATAGGTTATATCTATTAGAAATATAAAAAAAACTCGTTCCGTAGCCGTTTCTTCATGTCTACATTTTAAATTAAATTGCTATTCTGAACTCATTTCCTAAAAAACAGACCCTTCTAGATATTACACCAACACAAATATTTTTTTCTTACATTTATTATCAATTCATTTATAATTTTTAAATAGAACGTTATCAAACTATTTTTTCGTCGCCACCGATGAGAGGCAATTTGTTTAGTGCAATCAAAATGTGGCCTTTGGGAAATCTTGGAATTCTGCTGTCTACAGAAAAACACACATGTAATGATCACATCGTTACCAACGATATAAGCCTGGTCTGGTTAGACTCTAACCTGATATTATTTATAGTCAAAATATTTGTTTGCGCAAATATTTAGGGGAGGGGGGTCGTAAATAACTTAAAACCAAAAACTCGACAAAATGCGACCGTTGTGTTACCCGCCATATTGGTTTGAAGGTCAAAATTTTTTAGCTATATCTTCGTTACTTTTTATACTTTTTTTTTTTCAAAAATGACAACAATCAAAGTTGTTGCAAATTTCATTCTCAATAAATTTGGTCCTTATAATTTTCCTCTGACATAGAATTTAGATGCCGTTATCATCGAGAATTCTGCTGAAGAAATATCTGGCATAAATGATGAATGTGAGGACTGTGGAGAAACCATTGATATGGATTTTCCAGGACCATCAGGGAAAAGAACAAGAGTTCAATAGGATAGTTCCTGCAGTAGCTTTAAAAAATAGTCTGTTCATTGCAATAATACGAGTATATAAAAATATATGTTTTATTCAATAATATTCAATAATAATACTCTGTCTGACTCCTTGCAGAAATAATTGCGATTGCAGATGAAAATAGTTTTCAGGATAAATCTGGCACAAATGAAACATGGAGTAAGCCTATTGGGGATACCCGTAAAAAAAACGTCCCTGGAGCTTTACCCCAGTGGTGGTACGGAAAAGGACTTAAATATAAATTTTTGAAAAAATTCATCAGTATCGAAGTTGTAGGAAATTAAATGATTTACAACTGAGATTCTGTAATTTCTTTCTTTTGCAAAATTCGATAATCATCAAGATACAGGCGGACTGTAATTATTTGCAGTTATTCCTGTAAATATTGATTGTTCATTGAAAATTATAAGGACCAAAGTTATTGAGAATCAAATTTGCAACAACTTTGGTTGTTATCATTTTTATAAAAAAAAATACCAGATAAAGGAGATATAGCTAAAAAAGTTTTAACCTTCAAACCAATATGGCGGCTTACGCACTGGTTCGATTTGGTCGAGTTTTTGGTTTTAAGCTGATTATGACCTTCCCTAAATATTGGTGCAAAAAATTTTTGACCATAATTAATTCTACGGTACCACATTTTGGAGCTGGCCCGACCGGGTTATATTGCCAAAGTTTAAAGTAACTTAAGGTAAGTAATATTATTTAAATATAAATAAAATATATTAATTATAATATGTTAATAAAAAAATAAATGTTTTTTTTAGGCGATCACGGTATTGATGTTGCTTAGGTTAAATATTAAAAGTATCAAAGTTTAACTTAACATTAAAAATAAGGAGCAATTTTTTTTTTAACTATAAAACTGAGTAAAATTTTATCTAATTTAACAGTTTCGTTTTTACTGAACAAAGAGGAGAGTTTCAGTTATTGCTTGTATTAATTAAAATTTTATCTATAGTTCACTTATATAGATAATTTTAAGATTTTTATTAAACCTTAACATTATCTATATATGATATAATGGAAATAAATTACAAAACTTTAATTGACGATGTAGTATTTTGTATTTTTGAGTCAATGTTTAATTTCAGACTGCAATAAGTAACAAGTTATTATCAGTAAAGCCAAGTGTTTGGAGACTCCTCGACAGGCGCCTGCGAGGCGGACGAGTAAGCTTTATTTGAATAATTTGATGAAGCAGCCTGGTGTATGGTCCCGTCGTCCATAATTTTATCAAACCATATTCTTTTCCTTAATTGTATAAACAGCAAATTTATTGCTTAAAGTAAAACTAATTTAAAATTTTACCAACTGTGTCTTTAAACGTAACTAAAACTCCAGAACATACAAAGTATTAAAACTAAGAGAGAGACACTTTAAGTATGTACAGATTTGTTTACTATAAAACAATATATACGAATATTTCTCTTTGATTGGAAACTCGAAATAAATTTATCAAATATTTACATTATTATCTGAATCCGGATAATCATGAAAGTGAACAAGTGTTTAAACCACAGCACAATGAGCTGACTGTACAATACATTATCAATTGTTTGGTGGTGTTGGTGCTGTAATGAACTAGCGAAATTATATGTCCTGGGATGTGGATGTAAATCAAAATAAGATTAATTTTATATTTGCAATGTAATAAGCGTTTAGGTAGATATTTATAAAACGTACTTTATTTACGTACTTTCGTAATTATTTGAGATAATTTAATAAATCTTATATAAATCTTGAATGTTATAATAAACTGTTATGTAGGGTATAAAGTACTGGCTCACTCTGTTTAATTTCCTAAAACAAACCAACTCTATTTAAATTCCTAAACAAAACTTGGGTCTTGACAAGGAGTTAATTCTCTAAAAAATTTCTAGGTATTTTGGCACGAATAATTAATTTTATTGAAAATGAATATAATTTTATTATGTTTATCTTTCTACCTTTTATGATAAGCTAAAATATAATCTTTTAAGATAGAGCTAACTCACTTGGTATGATTGTCCAAGGTCTCAAATGTGGAAATCGTACTTGTTTATATTTTAGTAAGGAAAAAAAAAAAAAAATCAACTGTATTGCCACCTAGCAGTAAAGTAGGATGGTACGGGACGGGGTTATGGCACATTAACAAATAAATACAAATTGCTACAAAAGAAGACAGTGAAGAAGAAATATTGCTGGATAGCATAATATCATTGTCCTTGTAGTAAGTAAGAGAAAAAAGATGTCATCCTTATTTTTTTCTGTCTATTCAATGGTAAATTGGGGTGATTGACCATAAATAAAAAAATTGACTCCTATTATAATGGCAATCATTTTTGGCCTTTCAATATTATTTCGTGTATAACTTTTGCTACTGCCTAAAATTAAAAACTTGTATTTGGTGTATGATAGTATTTGAAAATTATTTCGTATAACTTCTTTGCCAGACGCAAACCTTCCTTAGTATTTATGTCTAGTTTTAAAACTAATTTCATTATGTCTATTACTTTTCATTTACTCTACTTTTAATCTTCCTCTCTTTGTAGTAAGGAGTCAAACGCAAAATTTCAAATTCTATAATGGGTTCCTTTTATAAAAATTCTTTATGGCAATCATGGGATAAAAAGATTGAAATTAGTTTTACTATAGTAATACACTAGAAATACTTCCAAACTCAAGTAAAAATAGGTTAGTCTTAATTTATCTCACATTTTAGCCCTTGTTCTTGGATTATCTATTATATTTACTTTGTGTTTGAAAAAAAAAAAATTCTTTCAAGGAAAATTAAGTGTATTGAATGAAAATATCAAATCAAATAGAATAACTTGAAATTTTATTGATGCTTACTCGTTGGAAAAGCGGTTTTAAATTCCGCTGGTGCTTTATGTTTTCGTACTTTATTGTTAATGATAGGATACTGCGTGAGCACGAACAACTTCTATAAGATACTAAATGCAGTTTATGAACATTTGAAGTTCTGATCTCCTGTTATTATGTAATAAAATAGTCTAAGTTTTAGAACTTCTGAGAGAGTTTTCGTATTTAAAAACCTGTTACATTGTTAATACGTGTATTTAGAATATTCGGTTTCCGAGTGCAGCTTATACCTTTTAATATACGACTTGCACTATTTTTATTTGTAATTTTATTTATTACTGAATTATATAAGGTGGCAACTGGAGGTTCCAGGAAAACTACGAAACTTACTTATATGTGTATTATAATAAAAATTACATATTAAAACTTATATTCATACCTAAGACTACATGATTGCCCCGATGTTAGGATAGCAATGCCATTCCATTGCTTGTGAGCTATCAGGAATCTTCTGGTTCACACGGCTTTATGTTCGTTCCGCGGAATCACTGGCGTCACTCGTTATATGATATTTTATCCATACAACGATTTTACCCCAGCGATGTTCATTTATTTTATAATATGTAGCGCGTACGTAATAACTGCACCCACAACTTAGTTTCTTTTTGTATATCTTGGCTTTTATTCTTGTGGTTTATACAATATATCTTTTTATTTATTTTAACATGTTTTTTTTAAGGGTAAAGAGTCAAAATTATATATTTTGATGTAGGATAGTTTAATTTCGCGTTTTCATACAAATATTTTTTTTCGCGGTCTTTTAATAAAATGTCAAGTGTAAAAGTCAACCTTTTCCATATGGGAAGTTTTTCGAAAGGAGAATTTCCCGAATGGACTGTGTTTCAAAAGTATACCCAAACTATTAAAATTAATAAAGTTTGTAAAATTTATATACATATTGAAATTGTGAAACTAGTATTATTCGGATTTACTACGCGGATTTTATTATTTAAAAACTACATAATCTCGACGTTTCGGTTACTTTGCAGCAACCGTGATCACGGGCAGACGAGGTGTGAATGTCTGTCAGTTGGTCCTTGTTATTTATCATCTACCGCCATCGATTTCTTAATTTTCTGGCGTACCGCTCTGGATGCCGGCAGAATGCGCTCACGGTGTCTTGAGGTCCTGCGGTGTGGTTTCGGACATGGGATTTTATATTTTTAAGAACGGGGTCCCAGGTGTTTGATAGATTCCAGCCATCTTCTCTATTGAAATTAGGATGTTTTTTAATTTCAATAGCCTCGCGAATTAATCTCGGTATATACTTGTCTTCCCGAGCGAGGATTTGAGGTTTATCAAAACGAATGTAGTGGCCTGGTTTGTCCATTGTGTGTTCACACACTGCTGACTTCGACGCGCGTCTGTTTTTGATATCTGAGATGTGTTCTTTAACCCTTGTACCGATGCTCCTCTTCGTCTGTCCAATGTATGACAAGCCACAGTCACAGTCGAGTTTGTATACACCCGCTTGTTGTAAAGGAATGTTACTCTTGATTGGTCTCAAGAATTGGCTCACTTTCTTATGTGGTTTGTAAATAGTTTTAATGGAAACCTTCTTCAAAATGTTGCCTACTCTGTCAGTAACTCCCTTCACATATGGTAGTATCGCAGGTTGTCGTTCAACTGTGGGTGGCTTCAGGTGGTTCTTGCGATGCTGGCGAGGCACGGGCAGATTGTTGATGGTGAGAGCATGTTTTACATGCTGCAGCTCGGCCTCTAGGTGGTCAGCATCACAAAGGTGTTGGGCTCTCTGTAACAAAGATTTGCCAACGGTAGCTAACTGTATAGGGTGGTGGTGTGAGTTACCATTGAGGTACCTGTCCGTGTGTGTGGGTTTCCTATAAACAGTATATCCCAAAGTATTGTCAGGATTCCTAACGACAAGTATATCAAGGAAAGCTAAAGAATTATTTGCCTCCAATTCTATAGTAAACTGAATCTTACTATTGATAGAATTAAGATGGTTCAGAAAAGCAGATGTTTTATTTTTATTTAATATTGTGAAGGTGTCATCTACATACCGTTTATATATTAAAGGTCTTATAGGAGGAGAGCAAAGGGCTCGCACCTCGAAGTCTTCCATGAATATGTCAGCGACAACGGGGGAAACCGGCGAACCCATTGCAACTCCATCTACTTGTATGTAGAATTCATCCTTCCACATGAGGTAGCCAGATGTTAGGCAATGCTTTAATAGTTCTGCATATTCTATAGGCATATTGTTATCCTTTAACTTACCTCTTACAATCTCAATGCAGTCAAGAACAGGTATACTAGTGAATAATGACTGTACATCGAAACTGACCATACTGTCATTGTCGCTCAATTTTAGGTGTTTTAAATCTTTGACAAACTGGTAGGAATCCTTAACGAATGACTTTGTGTGGCCCCGGAGTGGTGATAATATCTTTGAAGGAAATTTAGCCAGTTTATAAGTTGGTGAGTCAATCTGGCTTACTATTGGGCGTAATGGAACATCTTGTTTATGGATTTTAGGTAACCCATACAATTTTGGAGGTGAGAAAGTGAGCCAATTCTTGAGACCAATCAAGAGTAACATTCCTTTACAACAAGCGGGTGTATACAAACTCGACTGTGACTGTGGCTTGTCATACATTGGACAGACGAAGAGGAGCATCGGTACAAGGGTTAAAGAACACATCTCAGATATCAAAAACAGACGCGCGTCGAAGTCAGCAGTGTGTGAACACACAATGGACAAACCAGGCCACTACATTCGTTTTGATAAACCTCAAATCCTCGCTCGGGAAGACAAGTATATACCGAGATTAATTCGCGAGGCTATTGAAATTAAAAAACATCCTAATTTCAATAGAGAAGATGGCTGGAATCTATCAAACACCTGGGACCCCGTTCTTAAAAATATAAAATCCCATGTCCGAAACCACACCGCAGGACCTCAAGACACCGTGAGCGCATTCTGCCGGCATCCAGAGCGGTACGACAGAAAATTAAGAAATCGATGGCGGTAGATGATAAATAACAAGGACCAACTGACAGACATTCACACCTCGTCTGCCCGTGATCACGGTTGCTGCAAAGTAACCGAAACGTCGAGATTATGTAGTTTTTAAATAATAAAATCCGCGTAGTAAATCCGAATAATACTAGTTTCATTTAAATGAATACTCGCGAAAATCTTAGATCTCATATTGAAATTGTTTTCCCCCTGTAGAAACCGAAATAAAGTTGTGATTTTCAAAATTTCCTAACCTTTATTATTTATATTTAAATTAATGAATGGTTACAGAACATTTACAAAAATCAAAAAGGGTTTAATTTTTAAAACTTCATTGGTTATTTGGGAATAGTGGTATTGTCTGACGGGTGATCCCCCTGGTCCTCATTTGCACAGTAGACCTCAACATAAGAGGTCTTCACTGTAATTTCGTATCAGTCTAAAACCACCTAGCAACCAGTATTCCGATGGCGATTTTCAACAAAGACGCAGATTTTACAGACGTGACCTATCTTACATACCCAGGTTACACTATTGAATTGGTTGAATATAACTTTCTTCAGCGCGGTGGGGTAAGTGTGTATATGCACAGTGACATCGGCTGTAAGAATCTCCGTTACCCCAGATTCTCTACTCTCTAGATGTTGATGGACAAAGATGTGGACAAAATGGTTTATGCCGGTATCTACCGATTTTATAGCAATTACCAAGAACCAACACGTTTATTTGAATATTTCATTGAGGTTACTCAGGTGACTCAACTTCGGTACCCTTCAGCACATTCTATCTATATATTCTAACACATTTTAATAATCACCACAAAAAATGCCTCCTCCAAATTTGATGGCACACTAAACTATTTACTTATAAAGCAGAGGAGAAAGCAACACTGCTCACTCCTCTTTTTTTTTCGCAACTGCAATCCTAACCGCACGCTACCTACCTTGTTTTACTGCGGTTATTTTATGACAGAGATCCGTATTACTAAAAAAATAAGTACTGAAAACCCCGCATAGTCTTTACCTAAACAAAGGTAATAGTCCGCATGATATTTTAGTCATAGTGTTAAAAAATTTTGAACCCGAGTTGTCTCCGGTATCCTGAGATTTAAAGACACCAAAACGCAAGCATATCTTTTCACAGCCAAGAGGAGTCCATCCACCTTAACTCCAACTTTACGGAATGTATCCTTGTATTACTCTGACCTTCTTTAATTATTAAGTATTGAGGTATCCTCAAATTTAGCTTTGGGTGTTTCATCGAGTACAAAGCTAACCCAACTTCAAGGAAAGTCAGCGTCCTTGCAAAAGTTCGGCAGTATTTCACTCCTGGACAGTATGTTTATTTATGCAAAGCACAGATCCGGTCGTGTTTTTTTATGATAAAAGGGGCAAAACGAGCATACGGCATACCTTATGGAGGTAGTACCGTCACCCATGGACATTCGCAAGATAATGTTGCGGATACGTTGCCACCCTTGTTTGGGGAAAAGAGAGAGGAAAGGTTGGGAAAAGGGAGAAGGGAAAGGGTAGGAACAAGGAAAGGGCAACCGGCTCTCTCACTCATCGGCCGAAACACAGCCATTAAGGACCGCTTCACGCCGATCTTCTGTGAGAGGGTGGTTCTTCCCCAGTTGAGCCAGCCCATGTTAGAGCTGCAGCAATTTGACCACAGCTAGGTTCTACAACCTTATAAATGTGTGTGAAATACTGACGTGACATCTGGGCAGGCGCTGCCAAATGTCATCTTAGTTGCTTGGACTCGGTGGAGAACCGTACAAAGAGGCTTATTGTTGACCAAGACTCGGTAAAATTCAATATAGTCAACCTAAGGCAGAGGCGAAAACTAGTCACCTTCTTGGTATTCTCAGGCTACACTCTGAAGAGTGTACACGGGAATTACACAATTTAATTTCTGGATCCCTTTTCTATTATCAGACGACCAGGCGCTAGGCGCGCCTTCATCTTTTCGTTGTAGACCTACCCCAAATCTAGACGAAGCAAAACGCTTCTTTCTTCCTCAGCAAATAATCCGATAATTTGCCTAAGTCTGCTTTTTTCGTATTGTAATTTGGGCGCCTTCAAGAAAAGGGTTAGTAGGCTACTGAGATAGTGCGTTCACTACTTATGACTTTATTTCCACCTGCCTACGGTTGAAATAACAGTAAAGCACTATCAAGTCGAAATCTAAATATATATACACTTATAAATAATACATCATTATTAAAATGTTCTTGTAAATAATATTTGCAATGAATTTCAAGGGAAAAAATGAGTGTTTTAAAAATCATATAATTCTATTATATGAATTATTATTTCAATAACACTAACAATATTGGTATGTTCATTACTTATTGGTTACAATATTGGTAACTTTTGTTCTGAAATATAATTTACAACAAACTATTGATATATATAATTAGTAAGTGGTGTGGTACTTGATAGACAATTAAATATTGTTTAGTTTAACTTAGAGACTTTTGTGCTCGAGTTCACTAAAATTTTATTTTTAATATATACATATTACTTTTACTACTTGCTTTTTAAAAAAGTATTTAAAGTTTGTAATGAAATTACTTACTATTTTATTAAAAGTCTTTTTTTGAATTTAAAACGAAAAGTAGAAATACGTCAAAAATAAAAATTAAAACTATTAATATATTATGTTAGTCCACATAAAATGGGTTTTTGTTGTTTTTTTTTATGGTAAGAATAACCTTGAACTATTCACATCAATTTATCAAAAGCCTTTAATCGTTAGTTTTCTGCTTAAAATGAAAGATACAATATAGGATAAAATGTACGATGGTTTCTAACTGTATATTATATGTGGACAACCTTAGACTTCATTGCTCCAAATTTAAAGGGCAAAATAGTATAACAATATTTAATACTAGCTTACCGTATATACATAACCATAGACTGACGTAGCAATCATGGGATTTAATGGACGGATGCCATGTCAAGGAATTTCATAAAATGGGTACCTTTCGTGGAAACATTTTTCTTGGCTACGAAGCAAATGGTGGAAAAAAATCTTAAACGATGGCTTGCGTGACTTACGCGTGGTCAATATAATTTTCTTTTTATTCAGTCTTTAATTATTTAGTGACAGCATTTTGATATTCGACAAATCATAAAACCATCTGAAAAAAATCGAGCACAGTGAAATATAAATTATTTTATAAATGAAACAAGTCAAATACATGAAGTATAATACCATTGGCCCCTAAACCAATATAGATTTCTAAAACACAATCGCAAACAATTATAAAGACCTATATTTACAAAGCATCTTAGCAGTGGTATATTTGGGTAATCATGTTACTATTGTAATGATTCGTATTGTTTAGTAATTGAATTTAATAAGCAACCTATTCAAATAATGGTCTGTATGATTTTTGAGCCAATATTAAGCAAAGAACTATCATCAAATACTTATTAAAAGTAAGCTTATCAAATATAATACTCAGCCTATGTTACGCTAATTCTTCTGAAATTTTATTACAACGTCACTAAAAACGGGAAAATTTCAGTCACGCAATCCTCTATTTAAGGATGTACGATGCAGTTTTTGCGTCTACAATTCGTAGAAAAGGTTATTACTGTTCAAAATCATATTTTCTATTCTAAATAGATTTTATTGTAGGAGTTCTATGAAATACTAAGTTTGTTTTTACTTAATAGTAAATCTTAATACATGCCTGAGATATTCAATTAAATAATAATTAACTATCATTTATATAATCGTATATTTTATTTTTCGTGCCTTTAGTTTTTTGTTTGGCAAAAAGATATATTTTTTAGGAATCCGCAGCATATATTTTGATTTTCGTTTGATAAGTAATTTATGTTTGAGAGTAGATGTGACATAAACAATGTCATGGCGCTAGTAATTTCTTTGGCAAAATTATTAGTTATTATTAGTATAGATGGTCGTGTGATTTATGTTAAAGAACAGTAAATATTTATTCGCATCGTAAATTGTTACTTAAACAATAACCATTTTGTTATAAATTTTATTCAATTATGTTTTCTAAAAAATATTAAGTAACAATACAAATTTTAGATGGTTAATAATTAATTACGAAATATTATGTAATGATTTTTGATTATTTGAATTACTACGATTATTCGTCGTAACTTATTATTTAAAATTAAAAGATTAAATGTAATGACTCCACAGAAACGGTTTATATTCGGAAACATCCGTGATAGAGACATAGTAGAGTGAGAGCTATCAAGGAGGAAGCTTATTAAATTAGTAAGTGTTAGTTATAATTGAAAATAAAGTATAGCAAGTAAGTGTGAGTGCTTTCTTTGTGTAAATGGCTAACCTGATTGTTGAAAATAGTGGTAGTGATGGCAGCATTGATGACGTCACAGCTCGTAATAATCAACTTGGACATGGTGTTTCGACATATACAAATTACATGATAGATATAAACATTTTAACTATGGACGTAGGCCCAGAGAGATATGTATAAAGTAATAAAATATATTTTGCATTCAACTGCCACTGAACTCTATAATCTAGTTGTAATCTGCTCGATTTCATGCAAAACACAACTGTCACAGCGAAATACTGGGAAAAATTCACGAAATTCCGGATTAATTATATCCTACGTCTTAGTGTGATGTCTAATATCTAATTAGTGGTAGCCTATTATAATATATACTCATTTGTATATAACTAGTCTGGCTTTACTTTTTTTTCAACTTTTACGTTATTTTAATTAATTACAGGACTTTTTGGAACTCGTATATCATTTTAAAAACCTTAAAAAAAAGAAATTGGGTGTTAAATAAAATAGAATTGAAGTGATCGCCTTACATAAAAAGGGTTTGGAGCCGTCGATCATATTCCAGACACTTCAAAAGCTTGCCATCAGAGGTATGTTCATACGAGTATATCGCACTATCAACAAGTACAATAATACTTCGTCTCTAAGAGATCAGAGAGTATTGGGGCTGCCGCGTTTTGTAATTCTGTTAAAGCCAGAAATTGTCTAAATCTTATTAGAAAAGGACAAACTTCTCAGCATTCCCTGGATTCACCGTGCGAGCGCAGGGTCCTTTGCGTTGTAGGGAGCGAACCAGGTCTAGGTATAAGGGGCCCATAAATAAAACGCGCATTAAACGATCACCTCCACTGTAGAAGCTCCTCTCTCTACCCAACCAAATTTAAAACGAATCTACCAGGCCTGCCTTTGAAGTATATTTAGGAATGAATTGATGTTAGTTCTGGAAAAGCCCAAGTCTTCTAGTAGGTTTTAGAGAGATTTAGCCGTTATAGCTTTCGCTCCTACTTCTACAGCGAACAAATTTACGGCGAACAAATTTACGGCGAACCTATTTTTAATGACTTCGTAATACTTATTGACCTTATTACATGGTCAATCCTGGATGAAATCTATAGTTCAATAATACAATAAGTCATATAATAACCTTATCTATAAAAACGAAGATTCCCGCTCCGTCTCTATCGTGTGTTATAAGACGAGGCCTCTTAGTAATAAACTATTTAAAAATATACCTTGAGCACCTAGTCGCCAGGCACTAAATACTCAAGCCTGGCTTAAAACCACCGTCTCGCACGTTGTAAGTGCTAAAGACTGATCCAGACCTCAAATCTTTAGTTTTCAAATTTGGGTCGATTTTAGAGGACATATCCTTCTACAAACGATACGTTGACATTAATCTCTTTAAAATCTTTTTAGCAAATAGTGGCAAATTTCTCTTGGAAACAGTGCTTCATTCCGTTAATTCGTGGTTAGCAGATTAAAGGACTACATAAAAAAAAACAAGATTAACATTTGGAATAGTTTT
Source organism: Danaus plexippus (assembly GCF_018135715.1). Lineage (NCBI taxonomy): Eukaryota > Metazoa > Arthropoda > Insecta > Lepidoptera > Nymphalidae > Danaus > Danaus plexippus. Next base: position 7,567,287 of record NC_083547.1, read on the forward strand.
TTTTTTTATTTATTGCTCAAATATTAATAAATATTTAGATATAAATATTTATAGCATTACAATACTAAAGTAAAAAAAATGCGTTTTAGTTTGTAATGGAACGTATGGCTGGACTAGGTACTTGAAAAGAAGTGATTTCCATGACACTAAACTAAAACAATACGATATGGCTATTATGACAGTTGATATTCATTGGATTTTTTATTAAAATGATTTAGGCGTGTATTTTTACATTTTATTAAAAAGAAAAAACGGAAAAAGGACAGTAAGTAAGCAGAATCTGTGATATAATTTTAAGTTTTCTATATTTTTACAAAATTAAGAAGAAAAGTTGGAGAAATGTTAAAATAAAACTTATGAACACACTCCCCTTGAAACGTAGATGCAACAGGAATAGAAGTTGTATTTGTTCAGCTAGTATTTATTTTATTTGTTTTTGTATTGGTTTTATAGTCGATAGGGACGTTTACAATATCAAACTTCCAACTTACTGTGATCAATAACACCAGAAAATCTTATGAATACTTTATCAGCCCTATGAATATTTTTGTTTCTCGCCCAATAGACAAGTTAAAAATATTTTTATACCTTTTTATCAAGTTTCTTATATCGTCTATAAAGAAGTAGCGGAATACTTTTAATTCTTGAATAACCAGTTGAAAATCATTACAATCATCGATTTTTATATCTCAATCACTTTGGAAGACAAAAATTTGCGATTGTTTATATTTTTCATGAACAATTTGTTTTAAATTCTTTGAATATGGAACCCACAAAACAGAGTATAGAAATATAAACAGCAAAACAAAGACTATTCAGTTTACGAACTATTCTACACACTAGCAGTATATATCAAAGCGCAGTGAACAAGGTAATTACAAATACACAACCCTGTCAAAATAATATCCTTCTGCGACTGTGTTAAATATTACTCTCTTGTTATTTCATTATGTTAAATAGTAAACATTGTCAATAAAGGCAAGGTTATAACGTTTGTTCGTTATGTGCTTGAAACAATATCCATTTCACTGAACGAGTCTTAATATTATTACACTTGAATATTACAAACATTCACATTATATTACAATTCATAAAGATTGTTATTATTACTAAAACTATAAACGCGCTGGCACTTATAAACAGCAATAATTGGATTATCTTTATATTAATAATTCAATCTCATTAAGATGGAAAGTTGAAACCATCATAAATTATTGTCATGAACTTTTATATCTTCACTTACAATAATGGCCTTCAAGGGATTTTTATCGCCGCCTTAACGAGAGCGGTTAAATCCTTATTTTAATAGAGACAGAGTCCATGATTCACGCAGCTATAATTTGCATATTGTCTAGTCATGGCATCGTTCCGTTAAATCCATTATTATATCCCTTAAAGAATTTAAAACAAAAGCAATAAAACTGCAATCTTAAATGGCCCTCATTGGTTTTTTAAGGTTTTATTACTTCGTGACAATCTATTATTATGATTATAAAAACCATGATGAAACTAAGACAGAATAAAAAACAAATGAACCTATTAAACAATGGAGGAGTTGTCTATTCAATTGTATGTTTTTGTATGATTGTTCCGCGGCCAATCCATGAAATAAATAATATATATTTATTTTTTTGTTTTGTTAGATTATTTTAAAGTTATTCCGTATAACTTTTACCTAAATTGGTTAAGCGGTTTTTGTGAAAATAGCAAACACAATAATTTATGCAAAAATAATGTTTTCGTTTGTGGTTTCTTTCAGCAAATTTCTGATGAGAAATGTATCTATTTCGTAACAAAAACTTTATAATAAAATTTATTGAAAATGAAATAAAACCGACTTCAAAAGGACACCTTAATATACATATGGCTTAAACCTAGCAAAACATCATTTCCAAAAAAAACTGTTTTAAATTATTATAATTATTATTATGTTACTAAGAGTTCTAAGGTTTATAAATATGATATCAAATTAATTACTTTTATTAATACTATATTTTGTTTGAATTTCTCAATAGAAGTAGGTTTAATTTTGAGATTGGTTTATTAAAAATAATTTCATTATACATATATTTTTATAACAACGAAATCCAAAAATTTGTTTTAGGTTATATATATATAAAAGATTCAAAACTTTAAAAGCCACAGCACGTAAATAATAGTAAACTACTGGCAATTTGTAAACCCTTACGTACTCTAGAATTTAAGATGCTTCGATATATCAGTAAAAGTGAAACTACTATACATTACACATAGTACCTCCTGCAATACAAATGTGCTTATTTTACTCTAGTTAAAAAGAAAAAAATATTCAGGTAATGCAAAGGTGACATAAGAAAAAATCACGTTTATGAAGTCGATTCTAATATTTAATGCAACAAATTTTCTCGCAATTTGTTATTCAACACACAATGAATATTTTTGACTATTTTGCTGTAACTGGGATCATGACAAGATAAAGCGAAAGGATCTGTAGTAGATTTTTTGTCATCAAACGCTTACATTTTTTTTATTTTGTACTTTGACTTTCAACGCGAGGCCTTAGTTGTTATTTTTGTCTGATACTGCATACAATGAATGCACAAAATATGTGCTGAGGTCTGGTAATGTGGTCACTGATATAGTATTTTATATGTGCAATAAGGAGGAAATAAATTTAAAATTATAGGAATAGTCATCTTTTTTATTAAAATTAGGATTGTTTTAAAATACACTTCTTGCGGATAAATTTTTGTTTATATCTGTGTTCACGAGAGACGATCTGTGATTTGTCTATACCGGCTTTCTGGCTTGACTTGTTTTCTATAAGTTTACACACTGCAGAGTCTGATGCAGGTCTATTTATAGGTATATACTGTTTAAATCACATTCAGTGAGCCAGGCAAGCTAAAACAGGCATATATAGTACATTAAACACTTGCAATCATTCAATATTTCTTATTTACAATTGATGTCCGAAATTATTCAGTCTTTGTAACAGTGTTTTGTAAAACCCTACTTAAGATAGGGTTAACTTCCTACTTAAGATGTTTGTTTTAACTTTTGCTACAAAAACATTAAGTCTAATTTACTGTTGGTTGAGTGACTTACAGTTTGATAGCACGTATTGTTACAACTTCCTGAAATTTTTATTTGTTTAGAGAATAACTTAATGTGCATACATATTAATTAATACATTCCATCACTAATAATACCCTAAATCTCATGCCAATTTTTTATATTATCTTGAAAGAAATCAAATTACATTATTTTTGAAAAATATAATATACATATTATTTATAATTATCTTAAATTAAGATGTTTTATTATAAAGTAATTGCAAAGAAATTAAAAAAACCGAAGCAACCACTTTTTTATATATTTTTCTTGATAAGATAAACTAACAAGCAAGTGGTTCAGTATTTCCATTTCTAATCATTGGTTTGGAAAAGTCACAAAGCAATTCTAATTTCTGAAACAACATTCCCGTGGACCGTTAAATATCGAGTAGCTTTTCACCGTCAATTCCAGAACCGTTTTACAAAAGGTTCTATTACAAATTTGCTCATGTCGCAAAATCGGAATTTACCTAAATTCGACTAGAAAGGTGCTGGCCCACTTCGAATGTGCCTACACTTCGTATACACTCCCCATTCGTATTTTATTGGAATTGTACCTTCAAAATCCCTTTCCTATTAGACCTTAAAGTATATGTTGATGTGAACTAGTAACATTTTTACTTGGTTTATATTTATACGGTTTCATAATGATATTTAAAGATCAAGATAAGATATAAAAGGTAACTATACAATCTTTTTGTAAATAAGCAAATAGAAACGATATTTTTGTAGGTCTTGTGAAAATTTTATTGTGATTATTCCAATGTTTATGTAAAATAATATAAGAAATAAAAACATCATGAGTTTTAATCGAAAAATAAGCTATTATTAAAAATGTATAAAGTGCAAAGGACTAGTTTCGGTCAGACACTTGTAAGTATAATTTAGAAAAATTCTGAACATTAAATTTCGGTAGCAGTTCCATGCTAAGGATACTTATTGCTTGTTATTACAATTTTAAGCTTACAAGGCAAGCAGGAACTACAATATAGAAATATAATTAGTTTTCGATTGAAAGTATAGGACTCAATCATGCATTAAGTAATACATAGAGACAAGTAAATCAAATAACGATCTCATTAAATGAAACGAAGTAAAAACTTTAATATTCATTTATTTCTTGACATTCTTTACGAAAGATATAACTTTTACATGTTTTCTTTTATATTGTGTGAATCTTAACTCAGCCTTACAAAAAATATTTACAACTAAATGGTTGGAATTAAGGTTTGAAAAATTAAGAAACGGAAATACAAGTATTTTACATTTCTCAGAATGAAAGTAACATGAAACTTCTACGAGACTAATTTACATTGATTCTGGTGAACATATAATAAAAATTATGTAAGTAAAACAAAAGGTTTACTGTAAAATAAATTTGTTGACGTGCACAATAATATATGTGAGAGCGAGGGGATCCTCATGGAACCTTGGCCAAAACCCTAGTCCTTTAAAAGGCTTTCGAGTCTGGGCGTTAAGCACCGATGACGATGGACAGACTTCCATTTTGAAGCAAAGATAGCCTTTACTCAAAATTATACTTGTTTATTGCTAACAAATTCTTCCAATGAATGTCAAGAATTGTATAGCAGAGATGCTACCACTGTGGCTCCTAAGAGCGACCAATGTAGAATGAGTTCAGTACGACTATGCTTAGACTTTTATATGGTAAATTCTGTATTACAATTGTGGGTACTTGGAAAAAACTAATCACCTAATGTATTAATAAAATTATTAACATCGGTGAAGTGGGTAATTTGAAAACAATCATAATGAACGAATACACGAAAAGGAATATTTTCGATACGAGAAGGCTGTCGGCGCGACATATATAAGTCTTCTAATAATATATAAGTTACAAAATAATTCGTGTTATTTGAAGGCAAATAGTTAATACTATTGTGATATTAACGTTAGAAGTAAAAATATTCAATGGAAAGTATATATCGGCAAAATCAGCATTAACGACGAATCTCTCTCTCTCTCTCTCTAAACAACGAATTTGTATTAAATCCGACATATATCATGTATGAATATCATAGGTCTATTGAATGCATCTATTTTATTATATATTTTTTCCTTCACTAAATATATATATAATTAAAATTAGTGTAAATTTATGTTTATACTTTGAATTTGCTTATTATTACAATACTCACTTAGCAATATATATTTATATGAAAGACAAACAAACATACACATTTGAAGTTTTTGAATATTTATATCGAATAAAACAATATAAGAATAAAATAATTGATGATTATGTATAACGAAGTTATAGGATAGTCTTTTTAAATGCAACGTACATTTACAAATATGAATAGATGATATCGCAACTAAGCGAAGTTGAAGGAATTATATACAATCTTACGGTTTCATAAAAACTCTTCTCAACAAATTTAATTAAAATTCAAAAAAATCCCTCATTTTTTCAGTTTATCTTATATGATTTAATTTTAAGTGAAGCGTCGAATAAATATATTGTTACTAATAATAGAATTCAAAGATAAAAATCATAAAAGATCATTGTATAATTTTAATTTAATCACACTGTTTCTTCTTTTGATGTTTCTCTTATTTATGAAATCTTACATAGGGTGAACAAAATCAAGATTCTGTGAATTTACAAGACGTACATTTACAAGACCTTCAAATGGAAGATTTTGAACTCGTCTTGCTTGTGTACATCAAGTATATTAGAGTTGTCATATTTGTGACTGAGTAAAATTTCCCACCAATTATTTTCAAAAATATTTTTCTTCATTTTACTTTTACAATATAAGTGGAACATCAAACTTATTTTGCCAACCAGTAATCTATACATTGCACAGTAATACACATTATACATATTTGCATTCTCGTAATAACTACATATGTAATTGGATTTATAAACATATTTGTGTATAAAATTAAATACGTGTCTACAATAAAATTTTCTTTGCGATACGGTTCAAGTTCCACAAAGAATCGTGATTGGATCTGGAATTTCTAGCCACCTCTTATAATTATCTTTGTATGATTGCATAGAGTCAAATAACATCCATGTATTTTAATTTTCAATCGCATTTCTTATTGTTATTCAATGAAGTATTAAGGTAAATAAATAATAATTTAAAAATAATAGTTTATATTTATTCCTTCAAAGTGAAATTTCATTACAGTCACATACTTTTATCATTGTTAATAATTTTGAAATTAAAATTATTTATTATAACATATTACATAAAATATTTACTACAAATTTTTACAATAAAAAAGTCAATAAGAAGAATTAAAGTTATTGAATCTATTACAAAATACTAAAACATCACTCGGATAAAATGGTACGTCATAAAAAGTATTCTTTCCTGCATAATAAATATTTGATCCTTATATAAAATGTTGGTCATAAATATCAAACTGTCTTCTTAAGTGAAATTGCTTACTTGTGAACTCTTTGCTTGGCGAAATGTTTGTTAGCTGTAGTATTCTCCCAGTCGGATGCTCATTGCTTTTATTTGCCTTAATATGCAGAAAGAATTCTTCATATTATTATTTACAAACTAAGAGGTTTTTCTACGCTTGATAATATTTCAGGGAGTTACAGAAATCTATATATTTGACTTAAATTTAATGTAATATTAAGACATTTCCAATTAATATACTAATGTTATATAAATTATACATAAGTATTTTTTATTAAGCAATAATCATTGCTGACAATTTTTTTTTCTTTATTTCATATTTTTTCATGACTATTAAAACTGTTACCGCTTATGCTTATCTCTTTCACCACATCTATAACATACTACATAGACAACAGAGGGCGTTGTGGTTAGCGCTAATTAACTACTGACTGGAAACTTGTTACAATAGATTCCAGTTGTTTCAAAATTCTTAATAACCTACCGTTCTTGTTTAGCTATACATTTTGCAATATCTTTAAACTTTTTGCACATTAACTGCATTTTATAATATTTTTTTCAACTTTTCTTTTTAAAGTGATAACGTAATCCAGAAAAATGCAGCTATTACCACAGTATGACTAGAATTCTCTTTCGTAGTTGGAAACAAAACCCATTATGATAATTAACTTATTTAAATTTTCTTATTTGCAGTAAAACTAACATAAATCAATAATAGACTAACAAAGTCAAACAGAGCTATATCCAATTTTCCAAACCGAATAAAAATTAAGGAGCCATTTCAACATATACTGAACTATCCAATCCGGAAAATAATCAGATAAGGTACCGTCTTGTTTTCGAGACAGAATTACAGCTCTATTGCTCTATGAAATTAAATTGTGTTTTAAATTCAGAACGTTCAAGAATTTAGGGTTACGCCAAAACAAAGACAGATTTTATTAAGGTTGGATAGTGCTAATAATTTAAATTTATAAAATTTAATATCGGTTTAAATTAAGCATGTATAACGTAATTTTATTACTTATTTCCTATCTTTAGATATAATGTTAAGGAATATGATTGATACAATACAAAAAAATACAACACAAAAAAATCTCTACAGGAGTACAAAATAGTTGAAAACATTTAATCAGTGGCTCTTCACGCAGTTTCGATTTTAATATGCATGTGTAGTTCCCTTACAGGTTACCCCTTACAGTCGTAAGCGAGTTCTAAAGTCGCTTTGAGCAGGAACATTGCCAAGATTGAAACAACTCCTTTAATTCGAAGTTACGTAAACGAAGTACGAAAACGAAATAATTAAGCGAAGTGTTTCAGTACTTTTCTCAATTATTCCATAGAGATCTCTCAGTGGGGACTTGTATCATTCCAGTAAATAAATTTTTTACTAAGTTTTAATAAAAAAAAAAAATAAGTCTATAATTTAATGAAACAATCTTCTAAAATGTTATCTTTGAAACATAAAACCTATAACGACAGTAGTAAATGCAATCGTTTTTCATATATTATATAACTATAAATGAAAACAAAATGCGTTTATACAAAGGTTTCAAGAGAAAAGACCTTGCGAAAGAATTGTTATTGAAAGCATCAGAGCAAATAATATTGAAGCTAGTCAATAACATAGGCCATAAGTTTTATCCTTATTGTTGATTCGCTTTTATTCCTTCCGCTATTTTAACACCCACAATAAGACAATAAGAATGACAAATTATAATTTTAGTAAAACGTATATTACTTAAGCGTATCTTACAGAGTAAGTTTGTAAAACTTTGATGTTTTTATTCCGAAGTTACTACTTTTAATTATCAATCTTGCATATATGTTAGGGAGAGTAACTTTAATTATAAGTACAAAAATAATGATCCTAACCTAGTCTTGAAGAATCTTTAGCTAGTCGTTTAAAGTATAATGAAACTTAGACGCTCTTTGAGAAAAGCGAAATAAGTAAGAGAACTTATCAGAACGACTCTGATACTGACAGGTTGGTTATCATCGAGACAAATTACATAGCACTTGCTCGATTACCTTTTCGTTTTAGCTTAGTAATTAGAAAAGTAATCTCCGGCCCTCTGCGGTTGGTTATACGATAGAGATCAGACTGCGGCTAATTGAAAGTTTCTTTAGATGGTCATCTTTGGACTTTTTCCAACTTCCTTGTAATTGTTTTACTTAGAGGTATATAGCAACTGTTATCGAAGTTTTCTTTATAGAAAGAAAAATATTTAGCACACAGAAATGGATCTTGTTAATGTTTTGTGTAATTTTAAAAGTATACGTAGTCTAAAATATTAATTTATTCAAAGCCAAACCGTGTAGGGGGAAATAAAATCAATGCGCCGATGTACAACATAAAAAATACGGTTAAATATTAAATAATTTTAAGTTGTGTACACATACATGGGAGTGTTTTTACATATAAGGATTTGCTTTTGATTGTGGTGATAATGATCTTTATTTGAATCACTTTAGTAGATTCGCTCAATATTAAAACGAAAAAACAAAATACATGAAGAAACATTTATAACCGTTTCATTAACGTACCAATCATTAAAATTATTGATAAAAGGAAATTTAAATGTGGTCACTAAAAGCTGAAGTGCTATTCTTTCAAAAAGCAGGGGAGATATGGTGAAATAGATAGCTAGTAGATGCGAAAGTAAGTAAGTAACTTTACGTGTTTATTTTGTTATTTATGTATTATCGCACATCGTGTAGCACTAAACGCAACAAACAAGATAAAATATACGAAATGAAACTTAAAGAATTATCGACCAAAACAATTTATACATGGACTTTCCATTTTAATTATAAACGTCATGAAAATATTAATAGAAAAAATATTGCAGTGTCATCGATACGTTTGTTTTTCCACTGCAATTGTGAAAATTAAATACTTGCTTCATATTTCCTCGGAAACCGAAGAGACGACGTTTTTAATTAATTTCTGTTCATTACAAAGGTTTGCCAGGATGCAAAAACGAGTGTCCAAGTTAATGACAATTATTATAAAAATATACATTGCAGAAAAACTGTTATGGTGTTGAGAGCACAAGTGAAGTTGAATCTGAAACGTTTATGAATAATATATTTATAATTGAATTTCTTATAATTTAATAACAATTTAGTGAAATTTATCCCCATTTTACGGATTAGGATTAAAACTTCAATGATTTATTTGAAATCTAAATGAGTTAAGCCAATATTAAGTTGGATCACGTCATAAAGAAAGTTTAATGAAAACATTTAATATCATTTATAATTATACATTTTCTTGTTATAAAAGTAGTACGTTTATTTTTTACTGACGAGTTTTACCGGACTATGCCTCGTCGTAAACAAAAACAACTCGTGCAAGACAATTTTTCCCTTTATTAAGTAACGTCAATCACCGTTGCTTATTTAATAAAAGCTATAAACATCGTTTCTCTTTTCTACATTTATCGTTTGGTATAAGTAACATGAATAAACTTATTTAGATATAATCATATTTTCTAAAACTTATTCTAAACAATTCAAAAGCGATAAATAAAATATAAGGACCTTTTCCCTTCGTATTGACATTTATAATTGATGAATTATAATATATATAAATCGTCCTCTTGCTCGCTTTAGTTATTATTTTAATACATGGGAAAAATGAAATTAATCTTTATGAAAACAATATTACGTATTAAACTAAAATCGTCTACTACTTATAAATTACGGCATTCGAATAGATTGCTTGTCGACCCACGCCGATAATGGCGTAGCTTAACACGACACTTATTGCCTAAATAAATCATCAACACCGGTTACATGTTACTTAACTCACAGGTATATTTTATCTGGATATTAAAGTTGAACTAAGGATTTCTAGTCAATACCTGCGTTCCCATGATTGTATTACAACTCTCCGATTCGAAAAACACAATCAATCGTGAAAGTTTTGATTTCGTATAGAAAAAAATGCTATATATAATTGTAAAATATTTGCTTATTAAATTAAAATATATCAAATTTACGAACTTGAATTATTAAAAATAAAAACATGTGACCATTAAAATTATGTGATAAAGTAATGTCAACATTAATTATTATTTATGAAGGACCTTCTTTACGAAAACACAACTTAATTTGCGAGTTGTTTACAATGCGAACGTCCAATTTCTGGATGCGTAATAGTTAACAATAAAACCCGTCTTAACTATAAAATTTATAGCCCTCCCCAATTCCCCATGATATAGTTTGTAGTGCATATCGCATGTATCATGTTTATGGAGGAACATTTTATTTTACACCCCACTTAGAATTGTTGTCAAGTTCTTGATCGCATCTTTATCGTTTATTATTGCGCCACGTGTAAATTTGTTTGATACCTTGCGGAAAAGTAAATTTAGGACTATATTTACTCGATCCATCTTTCGATTTAATGACAACTGCTACTCTTGTGCTTCCCAGTCTCAAATATTAATTTGGTATCATCTATTCCTACTTATGTTTCAACACGATTTGTTTAAAATGATCCCGAAATCTTTTTTTAGTTTATGGTTTGGTGATTGAGGCAGTTTTATCCAAATCACATTATTGCGTTGGAATTTGATATTTCGGTATTTGTAACACTAAACAAATGCACTGTCGATAACGATGAGATGTATCAAAATATTCAGAGGCTTTATTCACTATTCCCTTAGCAGTTATGCAACCCCATACCAATGTGGAGATTTAGCCGTGTTTCACAAGGGGAAGTTCAATCCTAATATTTGAGGGACCATTTCAGTTTTGATTTCTTATTTCACTTCAACAGCCATGCTTTGTTGCGTACTTTAAAATATTTTTTTCTATCTTTTGGAAGCCCTCTTTTCAACGCGTGCACGTTTACCGCACTTTTTCCTCATAAAAATCTGCAGCGAGTTCCATAGCACTTTTTTGCCCTCTTGAAAAGACTGCCGAATTAAAAATTTGTCTTCACGACGTATAGTATTTCTTTATTGACCGTTTTTGGTTTAATTTTATAGATGTCGGTCTTTTCGGGCTGTTTTACTGCAATAAGATCACTTCTTTTCTGCGTTATCAAATCTTTAAATATTAGTATCTTGAAATACATAAGTATTTATGTATAAGCAGACATATCAGATAGCACAATATAACAGCATACGTGTTCAATATAAGCTCGTAAAACGCCCTAAGCTAAAATGACAAAATAAAAAGATACACCGTGTTTAAACTTCTTAAGGTACTTTGAAATGGGTGACTTTTTTCTTGTTTTTGACTTAGTTATTTAAAAACAGCTGTATTTGAAAGTAAAATCAAGAATGTTACCTATTTATTGTTATATGAGTTATTGATAAATATGGGCACTGCTTAATACAAGTGAGTTCAAAATGAACATTGAGAGTATTAACTGTTTTGTTAAAGTTCATTGCACTTTTTAAAACTAATATACATAACAGCTTTTATAGTTCGTATCTTGTAAATATGAATCAAACCGCATAAAGTATGCAAAGCGGTTATTTGTAATAATTATCTGCAAAAAAAATTTCATATGTACACATATGGAAAAGCATAATTAAAAAAATCGTCTTCAACCCCAAACCTCTAGAGACGTTTAAACGATTCCAACCCAAGTCATGCGGGCTTATTTAATTACGTTTAGATTTTAGTTTTGTTCACTTCCGAGTCAACTTGGATTCTAATTACGGGCTGTAACTTTACAAATCCACTTGACATACTGAAAGTAGTTTATTTAAAAACTTGTATGAAGTTAGTTTAGTATGTAAAGTTTGAAGATTTTCTCTTTATGTACAAAGTCCTGTTTTTAAACCTATATCTTAAAAATATTTAACCGAAGACGCTAATGACGCATCCTAACTGGCCGACCCGAAAGTTCGGGTTGAACGAGTGCTTGCCATTATGCCAGTAATTAAAGAGCCTTTTCACAACTCAAAAGTATTACTAATGAAGCGTAACAAGAGTTTTTTAAGCTTCATCAATAAGTCGGAAGTGTTGATTAATTCTATGTGCCAATTGACTAGTATCATTAAATTAATTAATGTGTATAAATGAACAGATTCAATAATAAAATAAAACGAAAAAATATATTCTGAAAAATTTATCGACAGACTCTAGGTTCACATCTAAGGCTTCTAGAATATCTCATTTCACTTCGCAAATTCTAACTCGATCATTGATGAATTTTCTATTCTATATTTTCTATATGAATTTTAATTCAAATTCGCACAATTTTTTTTTATTAAAGAACATGAGGTTGATAACAAGAACAGTACATTATTTTATGTAACCGGACTAAATATATTTAGTATCAATAAGCTCTTTATTTTTGATGTCATGTGTTACATGCTTCAAAGAATTTTCTTTTTGAAGATCAACCAAATATTATGCAGGAACTATCTCTAGAGCAATAAATATACATAAGAATGATATCTTATCGTCACGTAATGTAATGTAAACTTGACACAACCCCAATAAGATCGCAAATAAGACCCTTTGAAAATAAACTCAACCCACGAAAATAAACAGCAGTCCAGAAACCTCCAAGACTTAATTAAAATGTGGGAGTTGTATTAACATATTTATTGTGGAATTGTTAATTTTGAAATATATTGCTTTTTAAACTTAAAATAATTTGTATGATATTTCTAGCGTTTTTATAAAACGATAAAAGTGTGGCAAAATACAAAGACGAAGAAATTTTACAGTAAAATATATGCTTTTTAGACATAATAACTTTTAATGACTATTAAATGTTTCCAAATTATGAAACAATTTTCAACCATTTCAACCACGTAAAACCTTATAAATTATAGTGTCTGACGTATTGTCGAAAATATAAATGGGAATATGAAAAGACAATTGACACAAATTGAAAAACAAGAACCACTACCGTTCGCTTACAAATGTTAAATATATTTCTAAACTTATATGAAATGATATTTATTTCAAAATTCGATAAAATAACAGAAACTACGTAATACAGTCATCATCATCATCAGCCTATAGAAGCCCACTGCTGAGCAAAGGCCTCTTCTCACATTGAAAAGGTTAGAGCATTAAACACCACGCTTGCTCAAGACGGGTTGGCAATTTGAATCTTATAATTTGAAATTATTACACCATGTTTCCTCACGATGTTTTCTTTCACCGTCCGTAAGTAGTGTCTAAATACTCTTAGAAAGTACATATGATTCGGTAAAGATCACATTGACGTTATACAGAAACGGATCAATACTAAACAATGGACTTAGTAACAGATGCTAATAGGGCCAGTAAAATTCTAAGCAAATACCTTTATTATGTTGGTGTCTCCTGGTTGGCCATAAATAAAACTTCGAAACTAAAGTTTTGAATTGATAGCCGCACGAAATGGACAAACATAAATATAATTTAATTCAAAATACTGTAGATATTATACTTCGGAAACATCACGCGATCTGATCAGATTAATAAAAACAAGAGAATGTCAAGTGAGCTGAAAAAGGCCACTTCACGTTATTACAATTTTAATTCTATTGTAAAAAAGTTACATTATCATTATTAATACAGAAATTGAAGATTGCAAAAGTAATTTATTGTGACCTAATAATCATTTTATGAGTATTTTACTAACATACATGGTACATGGGTTAGAGAGCAGTCATTCTTACCATCCGGAGATAATTATAGGTGTATAGATAGCAATGAGTTCATTACCTCTCGTAACACTCGATCACTGAAATAAGAAGCTATGCAAGCCAACTCCAAAACAATTTTCAGTTCTTTTACGAGGTAATTCTTATCACGTAAATATTTTAAGTCTCGTGAGAAAATATCGTATCAACGCTGCAGGAGTTTCCATTGTAGGTCTATATTGTCACTTCACCCGAAATTTATATTTTCCTATCTTATACTACGACAACTTTTTCTTAATTACTTTCTAAACAACCCATATTCTTGAAATACGGTTCCCCCATTAATAAATAATGATTTTTTACATCATTAAATTTCGTGAACATATTTTTTGTGGTTAAAATTAATAGAGTTTGTTAAAAAGTTATAAATTAAGAAAATTTAATTTAAATTGCAGTTCACTTCGGAACTATACAATATTAATTTTTCAAGTTGGACGATCGACTCCAATTAAAACTTAGTGATAAAATGTAACTCACATTTTATTTCACAAAAACTAGCTATTCTTGATTCTTCGTTATTTCATTTGTGGATTGTCGCAGACACTAATGCCGCTGGGAAATCAATAATTTATAAAAGCTTAGACTTTCTATTTTGTCTTTATTTAAGATTTACTTTGGCCACAATTACATTACTTCTTTAATGTTATGGTTAAAATTTTATTTAATGATACAAAGAATTAAATGTTATTTTAAAAGCATACATCAGCTTAATTAGTATTTTGAAATTAAAAATTAATAAAACCATTAACAAAATATTTCACAAAGTTCACGGTACGGATGAAATAGTGAACTTATCTTAAAGAGTAAAAAATTACGTGACAAGAAGAAGGAACAAAAAACGATAGTTTTTCTTTTCTAATGTAAATTTAATGTATAAAAGGAATTATTCAAAGGAATTTTCCGAAGCAAAAGAAGCATTACGATATAATTTTTAGTATGAATTTGAAAAAATGTAATTTTCCATTTTTTCTTGGAGTTTAAAAAACATTAAAGTATCTAGATTTTTATTTAATAATTATCAAAAAATACTACTCTAATGCTTTATAGTCTAATACTCAAATAATCAGTGATAATCCATGTTACCTTCTACTGATTAATATTGTAACATAGTCCTTTAGATAGGATGTACAGAAAAACTTATATATTATATATTAATTCCGTAATTTATTAAGTATACTTAAAAAAAAATATCATTGAAACGAAATCTTGTGGTAGTTATTAAAAAAAAAATTAACAAATTAAATACATTTTAGAAATTAAGTAAAAAAAATGATATTGATTTGGTGCAATCGATAAATATTAACTGAATATTTTTAGAAGACTTAAAATGAAATATTTATATTTTTTATTAAACATTAAATTACAAAAAAACAAACTAGTTTTATTATTACTCACTAACAAGATACCTACAGCGCATCTAACCTAAAACTTGACTTGTTTGATACATGCATCGTAATTTTATTTTCTATTTCGCTTATACGAAATATTTATAAAACGAAAAATATAGTATTTTTCTCTTGACTAACTTCTTAATTAAAGAACTATCCAAAATAACGGACACATACTAATATAAAGGCCAAAAACAATAGTGTTCATATAATTGCGTTGTATGTAAAGAAATAAAATTATTAGTTCAAAGTATGTGATTTAGTAATAAAATCATGACAGAATCTGGATCTAGGTCGTGCGTACCCGGTATGCCTGGCACGGAGTGGGTTACTGCATTATTATAGAAAATGCGGATCTTTTTATCCGACTAATTAAATTTTATCGACTAACTTTAAATATACTTACAGCATTATAGGTCTCTTCAATGTGGCTTATACATACTGCGATTAATTAAAGAAATTGATTGCAAAATAAAAATAAGCATATAAAGTAGAATAATAAATAAAATAGAAAATTACAAAAGCTCTTAAAATTTTAAACTTTGCGATCTTAAAATAAGCTTAGT
The DNA here is from genome assembly GCF_018135715.1 of Danaus plexippus. Taxonomy (NCBI): domain Eukaryota; kingdom Metazoa; phylum Arthropoda; class Insecta; order Lepidoptera; family Nymphalidae; genus Danaus; species Danaus plexippus. The sequence continues at coordinate 7,583,410 of NC_083547.1, forward strand.
AAAAACCATAGCCAAAAAAATATTGCTGTCAAAATTAAAATTTTAAAATTTGATCGTATTTCATAAAGAATATCGCGTTACACTGAAACTCATATCTGAATTTTCTGGATATATCAGTGACGTTAAGCATTTATAATTTTGAGTCTAGTCTTATTTTATTTAGTCTCTTTTTAATAAAATAATATTTCTTCATATAATCTATACTTCATAAAATTTATACAATAACTGCTTTGTTTGCTATAAATAAATAAGCTGTATTAAGGATCATGTGTTAGAAATAGTTGATAACTTTGGTCGTTTGTCAATGTTTTTAGAAGGAATCGTAGTTGCGAGGCAACAATGGCGCATTGGAAGTTTTAATTGTTATTAATGTTTCTTAATAAACGGTATTAAGCATGACTTTGTTCGTGCGTAACGAAACATTTATAATTTGCCGAGTCAAAAAGTTTTCATATCCAACATAATGATTAAATTCTGTTTACAGCAGTATTACAATGAATGTTTCTTTACATTATTCTCATCTTATAAAATGTAAGGCTACTTACAATACCAAGTTATTACAAACGTAAAGACATATAACGTACTAAAAGCATAACCTTAACAATAAGCGGATTAAAGGATTTTCATCATTGCTTATTTATCATAAGAATGGTATTATTATTTCGGATTACAAACGTTATTTCATCGTTAAATTATGGAGAGATTAGTATACGTCTAGTGTAGGATGAAGATGCATTGACAGGTAGCTACTGCGACATGATTGATGGTTACACGCTGATATCAAGACACAGATTAGGCGTTAATCAATCTTAACTATATATTGAAGTTATTTTAAAAAAAAAATTGTAATATTTCAGTTTCAGTAGTTCTCAACTTCTCTTATAACAGAATATATTCCAAAGTAAAGTCATTTAATCGAAAACGCTACAAATTTTTTTAAATAATCGGCTACAGTTTGACTGAAAATATAAGTACCATAATGCTTAATAGTACCTCTAATTACTATAAGAAATAAAAAATAAATTTGAAAATCAAAAATATTTCTTAATCATACAAAAAAATTACATTTGCATTAAGGTTAAAATATTGGAACAGAAGATATTGAATGAATCTAAAGATAAACGTATAAATAAGATTTAATCATTCTTGGGGTGGAAATTCTTAAAGACTTTTGTTATAAATACAGGAGCGTTAAGACATAAATTATGGCAAGGAATGTATGTCCTCATGTAACTTTAATTTAATATGCTTTTTCATTTTATAAATGTTTTGAAAGTCGTATTTTAATGTAGCCTTTGGAAACACTTCCACTTCATAATAAAACTATTACGTTTGGTGTTTCAATGTGCTTGCATTTATAATTTCTTGTCAAACAGTTATATAATGTCTTAAGGAGTATAGAAATTTACCAAATATACTAACACTTGCTGACTATATTCATTACATAACGATTTTTTATTAAATGTTAAAAGCGCTCTATTATTGACAAGTAACAATTATACTCCCACTTAAACGATTTTTTATATATTTATTACTTAAAGTTAATTTCAATTAAAAACCACAAACTAGCCCATTTGTAGCAATTTGCTGTAGTGCAATCCAAAATAATCTAACAGAATTAAATTTATTGACCAAACGATTTTAAACCTACTGGTATCACTTGAACTTTGACTTTTTAATTCATTTAGGAACAGATTTAGTTCCGTATAACATTTCATTCATTTTAATACTTTAAAATCTGGACTATAATAATTTGACATGTTGTTATTATAATATTATTATGCAAAAATATTCTTTAAACACATACAACAAACGTTCATGATCAAGCTTCTTAGTCACGAAAGTGTTGAAGTGTTCGTTATAAAATGGGAAACAAGGACTCGAAAAACGTACAAAAATTTATTTCACATTGCTTTATAATTTCAAATGATTCTTGATCTTTTATTGTATTACTTATTTTCTTTTTTATTATAATAATTGAACTCCTACTTTATTATTATTACCAACAGTGTTCGTGACAACGTGAAGACATGCAAGTATTGTTATAATGTTAGTTTTTAATAAACTTTTAGGTTGAAATACGAAAATTCTATCTATACCACTTAAGGTAAAAAGTTATTAGCCTACAAGCAGTGCACGTTATATTGAAACTACTATGAAAGAGGAATTTAAAAGACCTGTTTAAAGGTAATATCGCATTAAATTGTCGAACAGGTTTCCCACGTTTACCTACTATACCATCTTTAATGTAATTAGTAAAAATAAATAACCAAAGCGTATTGTTAATTTTTATCTGTTATTATTATCTTATTAGATGACATCTTTACGGAACAATAATTAGAGTAATTTTTTTTACTGAATCAAGAAAGTTTTTTTGTTATTGTACTTTATCTGTATTATTTTACTTAATTTTATATAATTTGTTTATAGACATTATTTATTGTATTTTATTCCTTTTTTTATCTGAATAATCAACACAGTTGAATGATAAACAAACGCAGTACCAAGTTTAACTTCAGCAAACAATTACAACAGCCCGTGCATAAATATTTTACGAATGTAGACTTGATATTTGAAGTTTATTTCATGAACAGAGTAATTTATTCATGAAACTGACGATTCAGCATTAAATGTGCTGTTATAGTCATAAGGGTAGAAAATAACTAAGTTAAAGGCGAGGAAAAATATTAACAAATTAATTTTTCCAACCAACGAATACTTTACCATAAAACTCTTGTCAAAAAATTCAGAATACGTAACAATCATATTTAATATCCGCTTAGATTTAATTCTCACAGTGTTCGGATAACGAATTTCTTGCATATATTTTATTGGAACGTAACAAATTCACTCATTCAATTACAGCTTTAATCCAAAACGTATATTTGAAAAATGTGAAGGCGGCTTACAAATTTATTTCTTCTCAGAAATGAATTCAATTTAGTCTCATTACGAATATTTATTTCAAAATCTTTTCATAATGCTGAGATTCTAGTCTTCTTTATCGTTTTTATGAAGTCAAGTATCTTTCAAGAAGTCAAGATGTGACATTTAAAAGATTAAAATTGGTCCCTTCAACTGTAACATTGTTTTGGCCATAGAATATGGTTTCCAGAAGTGTTTATTGTATTATTCTCATGTGTAAGGGGGGTTAAAATAAGTTCAACATTAATTTGAACAATAAACAAACATTAGTTCAATATTAATTAACACTCGCCGCCATTTTAAATTTTTTGTGATGTTTCTCGTAAACCAGCAACCCTATTGATTTTTTTATTAGCAAAATTAAAAAAATATGTATAAATAACATATTACCAAATTAAAGTGACTACTACGTTATTTCGTTCTTACTCTTTAATACAAAAAATATAAAACTAAACAAAAAAAAACACAACTTAACATTTTCATTGGCAAAAAAATGTCGTATCGCTTTAATTTCATAATGCTTTGACTGTCACTTTAAGCAAAGTCTGAATTATTGGCATCATCTTTAAAAAAAATAGGTTGTTGTGATCTACGGTCAAAGTTCAAAAAACAACTTCTCTGTGTAGACATCGTCCATTCGATTAGTAACCTGAATCAGCAATTGCTACGATGTCTTCGGTTGATTTTCGCTGTAGTTTTGCGGAGAGATCTGATTTTTTTCTGAAAATCATATGTGCTATCGGAAGTATAAAAGAAAAACCTAAAATTTTGACCATTGAACTAGTTAATGTGGGATGGTCCGTTTTCATATTAGAAAGCCCATGTTAGTGCCTTGTATCCTTACCACAAGTTTCCATCGTCACGCTACACCGAAACCTTTCCAGTTTATCAACTATAAACCTACGTGAATACCATACGCGAAGATTTATTAATGTACAGTAAAAAATTACAAACATCGCCTAATGGTCTGAAACAAAACCTAAATGTTCTAAAATAACATTTTACTGCTCATTCACACAGCTTTTCACAATCACTGACCTCTTTGTTAAAAAAATAATACACATTTCTTCCTTCCTCCCCGTTTAGAGAAGCTTTGTTATATACGGAATCAAGGATAATCTTTACAATATAAATCATTCACGTTATAATTTTTTAATTTACCCTTCCATGACCCGTTTGGAATTGACTTGCGTTGACTCGAATAATCACGCACAAATTATGACGTCACGTCGCGCCCGCATTGATCAGCCGAGGGTTAAGCACTTTATCAATATTGAATCCACAGTAATTTTTAATAAAATATTTTAATATTTACTTTTAAAACTTCTTAAACTCTGTATTTATATTATTTTTTATTCATTTTAATCTTTATAATACTTTTATATTTAAGTTACAATTTTAACTATGACAATTTTAAAAATGAAATAAGGTTATGAAAATATGTTTACTAATTGAATTTTTGTTTTGCAAAAGGTTTTATAGTAAATGGAATAAGTTATCCGCTACGCTCTCTACCTTATTCACACCACACACTGAGCCATGTGCAAGTAACGACAACAATTCGCTGAGTCTGACCGCCTCATTGTAATTAATTTGAACATCAAACCTACAAGTTTCATGTCCTTTCCTGAACTTTACAAGCCTATTTTATGGCTAGACATTCAGTTGCCTTCTTACGTCTTTTTTATTATACAATCAAACTAACTTGCTAATTATCTGCCACTTGTGAAAAGTAAAATGCTTGTTGTAGTTTTAAAAAGTATTCAATTTCAACACATTTGATAATTTGAATTATTTTGATTTTTATAATAAGTAGTTAATTTATAATAAACAATAAAAATCTTATATAATTTGAAACCAGAGCGCATAAAGGTTTTGATTTATATATTCTCGGAAAGTTTAATTTAATGATTGTGGAGCCAATTTCGTTCAGTGTACGTCCCATAAAGTTTATAGCATTGACTTTCAACTGCTGGATCTTGGATACTAAAATGAGATAACAAGTTTCTATCAAACTTTAGTTTTAGTTAACACACGTTGGTGAAATATTTTAAATTAATCAAATTTAACTTTAAAAAATTTAAATAAAGCTTGTACTTTTGAATGCATATTTTAAATGGTATATATGGAAGTTTTTAATTCGTTCTAAAATATAACCAATTAAAAGGAAATTGCTTAATTTTGTATAAATTGACGTTTATAGTATTGTCTTTCATATATTCAAAGCCGAAACATATGGTTTTCTAATCTAAATGGACTAGGACCATAAACAAGCATTGTGTACACCTACATAACGGAAATCATGAGTCCGTTCAATACACTACATGGGAAACTAACTACCCTGTGATTGAGGATCTGACCCGCTTTCCTGACAATAGGTTGCATTCAGTTACAAATGTACTGTGTTTATTTATAGAGCGTTTTTGGAAACAATGTATAACCTCACCATTTATGCGAAAATTCATTATATATTTATTTTATTAAAAACTATTACTATGGTATGACGATAAATTCAATTTTTTTCTTTCATTGGTTGTATTTATAATTCATAATCTTAATATATAACTTAAGTTTGTTTTTTTTTTATATATGAAGATGATTAAAAATTTACCTGAAAGGAATTTGATAACTATCTTGTATTTCGTAACCTCTTAACAAATAAAAACATTTGCACTAATTTATTTCTTGCCAGTGTCAAATAGAAATATGTACGATGAGTGTTTTTTTTAAATAGATATTTTTGAACAATGCCCTTCTAGCTATCAATATATAAACGTGATAACGAGCTAAAACGTTGACCTGATTAGAACCTGTCAAATTGGCACTGGAATGAGAACGTCGTTCAATCAACTCAACTCAGCACTATTTCTCCACAAACCCAATATTAACTACCAGCTCTAGTGCCACTCTTTTTATTCGTACCTACATATTAAATGCTGAGATGAAGATTCGTTTTAAAAAGATAAGAGATTTTCCTAAAATAATTATTTTATACAAACATTATAACCTTCTATTTTAGGTAACAGACTCAAACTATAATACTAACAGAATCTAGATTTAGATATGTACATAAGATTTCTAAGAGTACATAGATAAAACTATGTTTTTGAGACTCGGGTTTTTTATTTAACATTTTATCCGACGTTTCGTTTACTTTACTTCAAACCATGACTACGGGAAAGCGAGATCCAAGTTTTATATACATATTTACATATGCACTCTGCGGACCAATGACAAAATGACCAAATTGAATGAAATGGTCAATTAAATACGGCTAAACATTATAAGACAATCGAAGCTCATTTTCTCTTGTTTTTTTAATTATTTTTTTTTCTGATTAACTCTTCTTGCAACAAACCTCTTTGGACAAAAAAAATAAATTTTCCAGAATAAGACTACTTTAAGTTAATATTAAAAAGGTTTTTTTTAATGCTGTTAATATTTCCTATTTCCATTTAATTTTTTTTTCAGAATTATTAAAAAAAAAGGAAGTTAATAAAGACATATGTATGTAGTTGTGAGAAGAATTACAATATAAGACAGATCCGACAAATTGAGGAAATTAAATTACAGCTTTTAATTATTTTATATTTTAATTCTCTTTTATTTCACTGACATTTTTTTTAAAATTCTCATTGAAAATCAAAGACTTAACATTTTTTTAAATATTGTCAGTATTTAACCCACATCTTACAAAATACGTCATAAATAGTAACACTATTAATCACACTTATGTTTAGAGATTATTTAGGGTCACATATTTTTAATGACCTGATTTAGTTTGTGATAAATATGTCTAATTAAAAAAAAAAATGTTCTACTTGCAACAGAAATATACGTATTATATTATGATGTAGAAATATTTGCTACCCGGCGTTTATACTATTCATAAATTAAAAATAAAAAAAATTTAATATTTGGTATAGAAGACATATTTTATATTTTCTAAGAATTTTTCCATAAAAGTGTATGCTGTTCAGAATTCCACTTTTCGAACATTGTGCTTCACTTCAATTATCGGTTAAACTATAGACGACATTTTAGCTGCTATTATTAAATATTTTGCACAAAAAATAAGCCCTCGTTTTATTTCTGTGCGGTTTTAAGCGAATGACTTTTGATATAGACTCGTGTATTTTTGTTGTGCTAGTTTTGCACTTTTAAAATTTATAATTCTCTGGCTTGCTAGCTTTGGGCCATTGATATTTAACAGATTGCCTTTGTATATGAGAATTATTAGATAAATTAAACTTTATTAATTTGTTAGAGATATCTGCAGTTTGAATGCAATAAGTTTTGAGGTAAAACAAATAATGAAACAAGAAGATCATATATTTTGGCCAAACAGTTCATAAACATAGTAATTAATTAACACATTATATTAAAAGGCAATTAGCAATTCCAAAATCATTGAATTAAATTCCTTCCTGTATTGGAAAAATGCTATTACTTTTGCTTAGTTTTAGAACACTCTTTTATGTATTAAATTACTAAGAGTATACTAGTTAAAATGACAAAAAACAATATCTTCTAAAATTTACTGAAGGTTTAAATTCCAAAATATCTCGATTATCACTTACTAACATTGAGGTAGCATGTATAATGAACATTTCAGGTAATAAGGTTGCCAAGAGTAATAGAGATACCATAAGTGGAAGGTGTTTATTAGAGTAATCATGACTTATAATTTTTTTCATCGTCTTGAATTTTATAAAGTAAACTTTAAAATAAATTCTTTGAAAATATTTTTACGTATAATGGGTTCATAACACTTGTCAAAAAAGATATATCAATAATTAATTTTAAAGGGATGAAACTCTATCAGTATTTTTAGTATCTGTGATGTGATAAGTATTTCCAAGCACGAAAACGGTTCATTGAAATATTGTTAATTCCAATTTTATTTATAAATACTCTTTGTAAACTATAAACATAGTTTTTAGTGCTAAATAAATTTTAAATATCTTAATCTTAAATAACAAGATAAAAGAGACAATGGCCTTGTTGCGAGAGTTCTCTATGCATCTTACATGAACTAAATATTAACGTTTCGGCTTAGAGGGTACATGCATCAAAAGACTTTATCATTATTAAATATTTAATAACTCTATCCTTTTATCTATCACGTAGTTAACATTAAAGGATAAGCCAAACACTATGTATTTTAAAGTTACTTTTCATACATATAAAAATTTTTAGGTGGTAGAGCCTAGCTGTGGTCAAGTTACTATAGCTCGAATATGGGCTGGCTCGACCGGGGAAGTACCACCCTCTTACAGAAGATCGGCGTGAAGTAGCCTTTAATGGCTGGGTTTCGTCTGATGAGTCAGACAGCCGGTTGCCCTTCGCCTGTTCTCACCCGTTCCTGCTTTCTCCTTATCCTCACCCTTCCCTTTCCTCGACAACCAATGTTGGCAACGCATCCGCAACATCTACGTTGCGGATGTCCATGACCGATGGTCACTACTGCCCATCAAGTAGGCCGTCTGCTCGTTTGCCACCTTTCCCATTAAGAATAATCATTTATCGTGATTTGCTTACAAGATTCCATCTATTAAAATATTAGAAACATATATCTATGCTTTGGTGCATCCTTGAATATTTGCGTATTTGTAGCTGTGCATTTAATTAATCTCTACCATCCACACACACACTGACAGTATTTTTGTGCTATAAACAAAAATACATATTTCAATAATAGAAAAAATACTGTTACATTTTCATAGTTAAAGTTTTGCAAAATTTTACGCCATTTGTGTGTTAAATATTTTCTCGTATGAGCATTATTGGTCAAAGCTTTTCGCACATTACGAAGGTTCACTTAACGTAGCGGAAGGTAAAAATGTCTATTCATATTGTAACAAAGCGGTCAGCTATTGTATGAGCATGTGTGAATGAGCAGGTAAATGTTATTTTGTACCATTTACCGTCCACGGAAATAAATGTTTTATGAAATGCGGCGAAATTTATGCTTAGATTTAAATAATTTACGACTCTAAAACTTAATTCACTTAAATTATACGAGAATATGACATAGAATTTTTTGAACTTACGTATTTGGTTACTAAACTTGGAAATCATTTCATTCACTGTAGTAACAACATCTTTTTCAGTATGATTATGATCCAACGCAAAGAAAAATTAAGTGTTTATCATCTCAATGTGTTTCTGTTGATATATCACGCAAATAATTTTTAAGATAACCCTTAGCTACACTTATTTTACAATTTATTTAAGTGTATTTTTTAAACACATTTAACTAATTATTATATATAAACAACCTAGTTAAAACTTTTCTTTTAGACTGTTTGTTTTCTATGCCCAGAACTTTGATTATAAAAATGATTTTTTCATAAAAATTTACAAGAACATATCCAATTTTCGATGAATAGGTCTAGTTGCCGTTTACTTAACGTTAGTTACTACGCAATCATTAATTACGCCATTTCTCTGTGCTCTGCATTTACATTGCTCCAGGCTATTGGATGTTGTGGCTCTGGTGTGTACTTGTTAAATTTTGTTCATATAATTAGCTTAATACTATTGAAATACGATGACAAAATAACGTTCTTTTAAAATTCTACATTTTAAAGACAACAATTATATAAATAAACTTTATTAAATAAGATGGCACAAATGTGCAGTGGCAACACTTTTATTTAACAATTAAGACTGTAAATACATAAAAATATTATTGTTAATAGGTGTCGGGATATGTAAGAAACATAGCTTGCCTGATATCAAATAAAACCTTATTTTTGCTAAGTTTTATCATATTTCTTCGAAGCCAGAATGAAATATTAATGTCCAAAGATAAATACTACCAAATGTGACTGTTAAAGTTTTCTGTGATATCATTTACGTTGCGTGCCATTTGGTTGCTAATTTAACTTTTTTAATGATATGATACTATTATTCGTCTCATAAAACATATAAAATCGTATCAATAAAAATGTATGTAGCCCTGATATTAAGATAATTTCCGTTACTAAATTAACATAAATTGTAAATTTATAACAAAATTTTATGATAAATGGTGGAATGTGGATTTAGTTACATCGAATTTATGTGTCTGTCTGTCTACTTGATATATAAATAGAAATGGAAAGGAAAACGAAATGATATTTTAGTGAGAGAAATCAAAAGACCAGCTGACGTTTCACTGATTTTATAATTGTCTGCTTTGCCAATTAAAGGATTCATGTCTATCAACAAAATTATGTACAAATTATAAATCATAAAATAATTTTACAAATAGGATACAATGGTGTGCGGAAACAATTTGAATGGAAAATTATTATATTGTTAAAATGTTAGACAATAAATAAAGATATAAATTTTATAGAAGTGCAAGTCTGCATTCATCTGACATTGTTCGAGGAAAAATATAGGTTATTTAATTTTCGTACAGCGCAGCTTTCTAAACTTTGTTTTAGTTCTGCAACTGACTCAAAGAAAATATTTCTTTCTAATGTACACTAGAAATCTATTAATGTCTCTCTGCGAGATAAATGCCTCTTTTCTAACCACTGTTTTTCTACTTTTCTTAAGATTTCACGTGAAAAAATGTTTTATATATTTGAAACATGTAACTTGGTAAGTTTTAATTGTACACCTACACAATTGAAACGTACAATTAAAACACTAGTTTGTTAGTCAGTAAATTACAACTGTGTATTTTCATACACTATAGGAATATAATATTGAGGATATTGTTTACATATACTTTCAGGCATACACATATATACGAATATATAAGTTATATAAATCATCAGACTTCTAAAGAGATTGGTTTATGTTTTTATTATGTTGGAAAAACAACCAAATCAAGAGAGCCTCGAATGAAATGAGCCGTAATTGAATTCAAAATAAGAACAGGTTAATGAAATCTAAGAATTTCGCGTGTTTTATTCATTTAAATAAACTACGCGAGATTAATTTTTGTAAAAAACTACATACTCCCGACGTTTCTGTCTGTTACTTTTTAGCAATCGTGATCACTGGAGTTTTATTTAAGAACAGGTTAATCGTATTTTACATATGTTACTTAAAATCCAAGCCAAGATGTAAAGGGATTTATATATATTGTAAGTATTAACATATGGTGCAGGACCAAACATTAATATAAAGTTTTGCATACACATACATATGAAAGTGTTTAAAGTTTGTCTTCTTAACAGGAAACTCCATAAAAAAATTAAACATAATTCATATTGCACTATACGGGAAAGCCAAATATCATTTAAAACCTTAAATATATGCATTCGTGTCCTATCTAAAAACAAGAGCTTTCTTAAGAGATTTTTTATGCATACATTTTTGTGTCTCAACATTATCGCTATATAGCTTTAACTTGTAGATTTATTTTAATTTCCTGATATCCTGTGGTTTATAGAAATTTAAAAGTGATACATAATTATTTTGCGATATAAAAATAATTTAAAGAAATGGGAAACATTCTGAGATTAAAAAGATAGGTATAATGTTATCAAAATATTTATAAAAAATAATAAAATATGTCTCTCGTCTATGTGTGAATGTTATGAATAAATAAGTATGATTAAAACCTCCAACCAACGACTTTTATTAATTATAATATGTTTATACAATAATTACTCCAACGCCATCAAAAATGCTTATTATTAAGTATAATTACCAAATAAAATGACGTAATTTTCATCCAAGGGTGGTTCACAATATAATAACTATATACGCTTATTTAAAGTTTTATAGCTAAATACGTACTTGAAAAATATTTATCGAGTTCATATAGATTGATACCATCTTACCTACTAGGAAAAATGTGTATTTCTAGATCTAACAACCGAGAAGAAAGAATGTGGTAAAAACAACGCTTTTTACTGACGATTGAATTACTTGATTTTGAAATAAGCCTGGAAATATATCTTATTATGTTTTCCATATTGGTTATATATTTAGGAAGTACGACTGATTCTAGGTTTTTACTTTTTTTGACGCAAAAACTTTGAGTTGCTTAATTAAAAGAAAAAAAAAACGTTAATGTTCAGTTCAGATTTTATTAAAATTTTTGAACATATTCCGTTCGTCGGTGGACAAGTAGTAAGAATAAAAAACAACAATTTTGGTAAATATGTGTAAAAGTTTTAATAATTTAATTTCCGATTCACATACTGTATAATATATAGTCTATTACTTTTGTATACATGAAATAGGAATCACCTACTGATAAATTTAGTATCATAGCGTCATAACGACCTGAACTATTATAGTATTTATGAAGCAAGTGCAAGCTTTTAAAGTAATGGATAGCAAAACCTGCGTGCTATTGCGTAAACCCAAATTTATTTGTAGAAATATAAGTAAGCAGTAATTAGATAAATTTAAAACTTAATACAATTATTATTTAAATGCTAATCATGCTAAATTTTAATGACATTAGTAATAACTTCTTAGTAGATAAGAGAATTTACAAAATATCTATTTTAAATAACAGTGAATTAGCTTTAATATGATGATATAAACTTTGTATTAATTACTAATAAAATATTGTAATTTTCGCTGAAAATAATTTACTTTTAATATAGTGTCAAATCAACTAAAGTCATACAAGCTTAAAATAATCGCTTGGATCTCCTTAATTATCAAAATAAAAAACATTGTTATTTTCAACACAAAATCTTTAAAAAAGTTATAATATGCACAGACCATTCGAACCTATTTTTAGGGTTAATTTGTATGTACGAGAACAGTTATAACTTTACGAGGACACAAGTTTGCGCTAACTGTATGCCAATCAGTCCATATAACAAGGACCTATCCAATTTCCGATGTATCCGAATACCATTTACGTAACGTTCTATGCTACTCACATGAATTGCACCATCTATTCAGGTTGACCTGTGTTTTTGTTAGCATACGCAACGAGTTATCGGGTAACGTTATCTTCACATGCGAGCGTTATCGTGCACGTTGATAGTTTTTATAAATGCCTGAAGCTTATTAATATTACTTAAAAGGAAAACTGTTTTACGGAATTAATGTTTACATTTAATATTTAATTTGTCAGTAGTGTGGTTAAAGTGACACTGTTTGTGGTCTCGTTAAATCAAATTAGATATTAGTTTTCTCCACGTTCTCAAAAAAAATGTTAAATTATTGTTACACGTACGGAAAAAGACTCAAAATAAGCTACTTTCAAAATATTCGTCATCTTCATCAACTTCGTGAACAAAGGTACATTTGTAATAAAAGAAGTTATAAACATAAAGACTAACAAAAGTAAACTAGTAAAATATATAATAATATATGAGTTATTTCAATGCATAACCAAAAACAACAGAAAGGATTTCCGGTAATCGTAATGTCGTACAGACATCAATCATGTCGCAGTAACCACCTGTCGATTCCGCATAATGTATCTTCATCGCCCATCAGATCTTAACTAATCTCTCCCTAATTCACATCAATATTGTATCTGCTATGTGATGTAATTATAATGTGCTCGTAACAAATGAAATCTGAACTGAATCTTTAATATTATAACCCATGAATCATGTTGTTAGAATAACAGATCTCTATTCATAATATAAATCAGTTGGGTTAGATTATAAGAAATTCTAATTTTATTGTTTAATATAAAAAAATATTATTATTTAATATAAAATAACTGATTTATAAATTATTAAACCCAAGGAAATTTACTTTTCCATATTGATTGCCACGAATTGCCATATTGCGACAAAAAACCGGTTATGCATATTGATTGTTGCATAAAGAATAACATTTTATTTACCAGACGTTAGTCGAATGTTCAATAGGAATTTTGTAATAGTTCAAACTAGCAACAGTTAGGATGCAATGGTGACAGACATTTAGTCTGAAAAGCGTGCTCGCATCCATGCATAGTATACTTATACTTCATTATATAAATAAATATATCTATTTATTTATATTATGAACTGAGAACTGAGAAATATCCTTATCAGCTACCATCTGATGCATTCATGTTATATACTATCTTCACCGACAATACAACCGTAATTAATCTCTGAATATAGATCGACATTATGTTAGGATGTACTACAATTATAATATTTGAATAACAAATGAAATTTATACTGTCAGGAGATGTACAAACAATTACGTATTTTCACGTTTTGATTGGTGGCTGTTTATTATTATGGATACAATTTTTTTGCTATAATTCCATTGAATAGTAACTGGTCTTTTGTCTTCCTATTTTGTTCACTATTGGTTGAATCGATGGAGTATTTTCGATTTAAATTTTTTTTAATCTTAAATACTCAGTCATTATGCACAACTATTTTAAATGGTTTCAAACTGAACTTACCTCTAGAATTTAATCGGATAAGGATACGCTACTCTTACATTCATAAGATAAAAATCGCCGTTATGAAAGAATATTTTTTGACGCATTTGTCAACGATGATGGATGCTTGCCACAAAAACCCCTGGATATGTAGTGACTAGGAGTGCCTAATGATTTCAAAATGAAAGTCATTGCTGGTGTATTTCTTAACAAATTTTGTTGAATAAAATGTTAATTACATGAAAGTGGATAGATTTACAAACTTATAATCTCGGCAAATAAAACAACTGGTTTCACATCGTCATTAAATGTAAAAAAGAACTATATATAAATTGACATATTAAAAAGATTTTATTTTCTATCTATAGATAGTACACTACTTTATTCTATATGATTTAATTAGCAATAAAACTTACGAGTATTTCCAGGTGAAAACAATTATAAACAATGTATTACTGAATTATTTTAATTTTTTGGATACAAAATAAAAGGCATACCTATTTCAAGTATTAAGAACTTCTTAATTTAAATAATCTTAGCAAAGTATTAAAAACTTTTATTTATTATTTTATAATTAATTATTACTCAGTAGCGACGTTAAATAAATTTTTGTTTGTTTATTCGCGATTTTGTTTGTTTCTTCGTAGTAAAAACTGATTTAGTTTATATTATTTTATTAAAGAAATTGCAACCCCCTTAAAGTAAAAATTGGTAAAATAATTAATTAATTTGACAGTTTTGTTTACGATATATGTCAAAGTAATTCACTATCTTAAGGTTATCACCCCTGACGTAACTCGTTTGGGCATATTTTAATTAACATTTTATATTAATTTCTCTAGAACAGTTTATGTGTCGGTGAGCTAATACTGTTGGTAGAATATTCAGCTCGGGATTATGATCTTGAATATGCCCAAGATGATATATTGTGATAGCATTGGTTCTAAGCGGTGTTTAGTTGTAGACGTTGTAGACTGATAATATCTAAGTAAGCTCATCCTGCAGACAAGGGTTAAGATCTTTAATCACATCCATTAAATATATAGCTTTATGAAACTTAAATATTACATAGTTAACGTTTTTATGACATTGTTACATCAAAGCATTTCCTCTCAAATTCTAGAGTCGTTCTTACTAGTAAAAATAAGCGAAGACTAAAATTTGTTGCTTCGCAGTGAACCGTATATTATTTAAGTAATTGCAACTTTTCTAGAACGTTGTAACAGGAAAAACTTTTATAGCCTCAAAAGCCTCTTTTTTTTAATTAGTTAGCGTAAACTAAAATAGATAGATAAAGATTATTTACAATTTTAGGTCAATATACTTCTATTACAACATTGGTAAGCACTGCTTTCGTCACATGAAGTTTGTGATGATTTTTGCGATGTTAGTTTATCCTCAGTGTAATATGTTATATTAATATTCTTATGGTTTCAACTGATATTTTCGTCTTGTGGTAGCAATATATTATTATTTCTGATTTCATATTTGTGTATTTTTTGGATCAATGTGTATATTTATTTGGACTACTGAATAACTAGTATATTTTAAGGGATTTTATTTTTGTTAGTTACATAGTATATACAAAATTGTTCCATCAACCTCAACGGTTTTTGTTACGCGTGGAGAGTATTATTTTTTTACAAGTATGAGTTGAATTTTCATCGTATTAATTTAAATATTTAGATTTTCTGTACATGAAGATAAATCCTGGGTCCCAAATAAATTTTGTAAAGTTTTGCGAGATAGATACAAACAAAAACCGAAGGAAAATATACGTTACTATAATTTTTCTTTGACTTAAACAGTAGAGCCCATAGACTTATGAGCTTCAGACGTTTGCACTGTACTTCGTCTGAAGCTAATAAATACACCAAAAAACTGACACTTGTTCTTCCTATCAAATGAAGGGTAATGAAATATCAAGAAGTGCTATCCGTTCTGATTAAATATATAAACCTTGGTTTTTATATATTTTTGGCATTTTGAATTTGACTTCGTACAATCTAGACCTTTCTTCAATATGATAGTTTGTATTCTATGGTTTTCTATTGTTTCCTGATAATACTTCACTGATGCTAATGAGGTCCCATTTTATTTCATCTCACGCTTACTTCAGTTATTGCAGTTTTTCCGTAGTTCCTAGTGATTAACAGTTTATAATCGCTATTTGTATGTATTGTTTAAATGTATTTTCTTTCTTACTCTTATGTATTCTCTTTCTTCTAGTCTTCTTTTATCTTCCGTGAGTTCCACTTCTTCCACGAGGGCTATTCGGCTTAGGGGAGTTTGGGGCTTACTGATTGCTTATTTTTCTATTATTATTCGTCCAATAAAAAAGATACACAATTGGGTTTGTCTCTTCTTCAAAAGCGTTAGGTCTTTTAGTTTGTGATGGATTCCAGACTTGCATTTTTATTTTATTTTTTGAAATTATTATTTTATTTTTTATTTTATTTTATTGTTTGAAATAGACCACAGCGTTGTTTAAAAATTCCCAGAAACGCATAAACTACAAAGACTCAATAAGTAGACTTATTATGTCATTCTAAGCCCTTGCGTGATTTCTCCTTAAAAATGGATATGTTGGTATCCCAACCGAATTTCTTTCTCGCAAATTTCCTCGGTGTGAGTGATGAACAAGAACAACAGTTTCATTATATTAGGACATTTGCTTAATGGAGAACCGTTTTCAAGAGAAATGGAAGCCAAGAATGCTAAAAGATAATTATTGGAGTCGTATCAGGGACTTATCAAAAGAAAATTTATAAGCAAGCCGAAAATAATAAGTGTTTATTGTACAGTAAGTAGTAATTTTCTTCGTATATTTTAGCTTCATATTTTTCAAGAGAACCTGATGTTAAGTTATTTTTATTAACATATTATTCATTGCTGAACTAGTAGATCAAAGTTTTATACTAGTTTTCATGTAACAAAAAGTATTTTTTTTGTGATCAGTTTTATTTATTTCTTGTTCTTCTCCATTTTATAGGTTCCTTCTCTTTTCACTATATATTCTATTCCCACATTACTGACCACACTCTTTCCTTTTTCCTTCATAGTTTTTGTTTTGCGATTATATTATTGTATGTTTTGATTTCTATGCAAACTATTATTACTTTAGTGTTAAGTGCCTACTTCTTTATTTGTATATAAGAGTTGTTAAGACATTTATGACATAATAAATTTGATTTCGAAAAGGGATTATTTCTGCATTTATAACATTTATAAGCTCATGCTCTTACGCTTCTTGGTCTCTATTTTGCGACTTATATCACTTAATTGTAATAGGTTATTTTTTGTTTACTTTAGTAGTACATGAAGCGGTATTTAGGGCATTACTTTTCTGTATATATTTTTACATGAAATAAAACTAAACAAAACCAAAAAGTCATTACGTTTATAGACAAGATCATTCAAAAATGCACAAGTATTCCAAAATGGAAAGTATCTTCTTGCATTTATACTACCTTCAGCAGGTATGATATTAGATAATGTTATAATTTTTGTTATATTGTTCAGACGCCAGCGAACACAAAGATCTTTTTTATCTTTATCTCGACCTATTTAAAACGTATATACTGATTCTGCAAAATAATCGTAAAGTCAAGTTTTGAGACAATAAATTATTTATATACAAGTTAAATCCGAACATCTAGTTTTGTTAAAAAGTATTTGTATCATAAATATACCATAAAATTGACTGCAAAAGACACTCCTAATATAAATATATTTTTAAGTTATCATTGTTAACCTACCTGATATAAAAATTAAACAAAAGTTTCTTTAATAGCCGTGCCTGAGAGATAACAGAATAAGTTAAGGAAAAAGATTGGCCCTTCAACTTTGTCTTACAATCCACAAATTTTATTACATAGATATAAATAACGTCTTATCTCAATTAATAGGAACTTTTTATCTCGCTACATATAGGATTGTTAACTTTGCTGTTTTCTTTATTTCTTACGTAAGTCTTAAGTAATAATTGATAATTCATGTTTTTTCAAATCTTCTACATTCTTAGCTTATTTATATAACATTTTAAGTAAAAGACTATTTGAACATATATATTTGAGAAGGGATTAAATTTTGTAATTACCGTCTCAAACTACTTCAGAGTGAGTTTCAAGTTTTGTGTTTTGTTACGTTTAATTCTATTCATAATATTATAATAGTTAATAGTTATCACCCATTATATACAGGGGTCGTCCTACCAATACAAAACCAATATAAGGTCTTACACAATAGTTCCTAAAACAGATCTGAAGTAATTATAAAGATAAAAACATAGTTAATATAATGATATATGATTAAATTATTATCACTCAACTATATATTAAAATATCATTTTCTTTCTTCTCGTACCACAATAGGAATGATGTTTATTGGGATATTTTTTATAAAAAAAAGAAAATGAATACAAACACATTAACATATCATGCTACAAAAGAGTTCAGCGATGTTATAACTGAAAAAAATAATTATTTAATATAAATTATTTTATATTATTAACATCAAAAACTTATAATCATCCAACATGCAGATGTATAAGGCAATGCTAAACATTAACATAGTTTCGAAACAATTAACTCTTACGAAATAAGTTCCTGATGTAAGATAACAGAACAGTCTTATTTTTTACCATTAACCAGTGGCATTAAGTCGAGAGAAGAAGTTATTCGTTTAGTATTGAAAGTCAAACACAAATTTTAGATTTAACTTTAAATATTACTAAGCTTCTTCCTAATTTATCAAGTAATAAACTACATACAACCCTGTAATTACTGAATTATAATTATAAACATAATTGCAGAGATTGCACGCAAACTATTTCCTGAAACAAGGACGTATCCAATTTCCAATGTATCCGAGTGCCATTTGCGTAACACTCTAGGTGCAGGGTACTCACATTAATTGCACCATCTATTCAGGTTGGCCTGTGTTTTACATTAACATGCAACGGGCTATCGGGTGACGTTAGCTTGGTATGTAATAGTTATTTAGCAATTATCTCAGGGCCATTGAGATGGTATTGAAGTTCTTTAATTTCCTAAATACATATAATAAAAATAAATTTTGTAACTTATACAAAAAAAATTCAACGGTTTTTTTTAATACTTTATGAGTTGCTTGCATTGGTCGTTTATTCGATGTCAATGAAAATATAAAATAAATAACTTGTAAATATTTCTTTGTGTTGTTAATTATTGAGTATATTTCTACAACTTAGAAATATAACCAAGAAAAAAATTCTAATACGATTTTCTGTTCAAAATTCTCTCTACTTATTGGAAATCATCTAAATCTGAAATTATTGCACATATACTCAGTACTTTATTTGATTAATGGGAAAGACATTCTTTTTCCTTTTTCTTTATATTCTAAAATTATTAATCTATTTACGAGCAAGATCAAACTTTAAAACAAGGTCTGTAATAGATTTTACGATAACATTACTCCCATTAAATAAATTAGAAGTTATTTAATGTAACGAACTAATCTATCAGGACAGTTTTCTGCGGCACATTTCTTTCTCACACCTTTCCGCCTATTTTTTATATTATTATGTAAACTCATTTCACATTAGACCACTGAAACTGTTAATGAATACCAGTAGATTTATTTACAAAAACTAAAGCAGTCCATGGTGTTCTCGTACAGAAATAAACAAATTTTTAGTTTTTTGAGTACCGTTGTTGTTCTGACTAACTATTTTTTTTAAACAATTCATTTCTTGCTATTCCACAAACATTTCATTTAAGGTTTTGAGGAAATTTGTATGCCCCTCTTTTCCTCAGCTAATAATAATGTTAGATATTTTTAATAAGTACATATTGACAACATGAATTATTATTCCAACCACTACCAGGAGCATCCATAAATATATTCTTCATATATTGCCCTTAACTACTATATAGCAAAGTTGATTTTTTCGAAGCGGAAGCATTTATGTTGCACAAAAATTATTATTAGAATGCCTACTATTTAAAAATAACCAAACTTCAATCAATACTTATTATAAAACAAAGTCCGTCTCCGCGTCTGTCTAACTGTCTGTTCGCGATAAACGGGAAAACTACTGCACCGATTAACAAGTAGTTATCACCGGTCGATACCGTGATTCTTGAGGAAGGTTTTAATATATAATTTGTTAAGTTTTTCTATTTACTTGTGTGTACAATAACGATATTTGTTGAAGATGTCAGGAAAAGATGAGCCATCTGAGAGCTCTTAACGATAACGCTGCCTTAAGTTGTTGATATATAAAAAAATAAAATATGGTGGAATTGTTAATCTTATAAAGGTCTACAGAAAAGTCCACGATGGCATATGTCTATACCTTAAGAATAACATACTATATCCATTTTACACCTTTTAAAAATTGGCATTCCTAAAGCGTTTATTGGAAAGCTATTTGCATAAATACGGTATTAAGTCTTATCAAAAAAAATTACTTCGTTTTCAAGCCTACATCACTATCTGGAAATTACTTTTTAAATCATTTAAATCGGGCTTACCATTTGAAAGTTATCATAATATAAGTTTTATAAAACCCAAAATTAAATAGACTATTTTATATTTTTTGTAAAGAGCCCGTCCGAAGTCGGGGCTAGTACCTAGTAATTAATATAAAATACATTCTTGTCTGTGTCTAATGCTAATAATTTTTGTAATCCATGATATTTTATGATAACTATTTTAATATAAACAATTACGTATATACATTTTATATATCTTCTAATTTTGTTTGTGTTTGGAATTCCGTATTTAAGGGATAAAACGAAATCCTAGTACTAAAACTCCACTGTCCGTCCATCTGTCTGTATTTCATGAACTTAAATGAAACCTGGTAATTGGTGGACAGTTGGACAGGTGAAATTTAACAGAAATTTGTTCCCGCCATGATAATAAATACTAAAAAAAGTATAAAATAACCCCTTAAACAAAACAAATATGTTTTTTGCCTTTTATTAGATAATCGTACGGTATTCTATGTGTGCGACCCAATTCTTACTTGGCCAGTTTTATTTCTTTTGTCTGCACTGTTTCATTATTTGTAGATGAAAAAATTATAGTGTATTTAGTAGAATTAATTGCTTTATTTTTTATTTAGCTTCCCTCTGTTAGCTGAATAAAATAAAATGAAAAAGCAATTTCATTTTGATGTTTTTCTACCGTGGATTGTAGCACTTGGATACCAACTTGCTTTATACAGTTTATAAACCTGTCTCATGCGACTTTTGTTCTGATAAATGTTTTGCTGTAAAAGTTACTGCCACATTTACACCGCTGCAACCAGTTATTTATTATATTAAAAAATGATACTGTAACTGTAGACTGATTATAGTTAAACAAATTAGTTATCGTCTATCATTGACATCATAAATTGAATATACCTATGCATTATTGTCCTGTACTATTGTAAAGCCATATATTTTTGTTTATATACTTGACTTTTAATATAAACTAAATCAATATTCATGTAGTCTGAGCTCTTAATATAAACTCTGAGCCCTGGCCAGTCAACAGCAATCAACAATGACGTAAAGCTAAAATTGGTTTAATGTTTTCACATCGCACGCTGTTTGAAAAATTTAAGATACATAATTATTGACTTTGAATAAAAAAAAAACATAGCATAGAGTGCATTTTTTTTTTCATTACATATTATTTATTCAATGACTAATATTTTTACAACTACTAAACACATCAAAAAAATATATACCAATATTAATGTTCAATGAGTATGTACAAACATTATTGCTAGGTAGTTTCTTCAAAAAAATCCTAAGCCTATTTAGAGTAAAACTTTTTTAAACCTCATGTAAACATTACTAAATCCAATAGATTGCCTTATATTATGATTGTGCGTTCCATAAATTATGATATACCTTGAGAGTGGACCATGTCATATAAACAACAGAAACTATTATGTGAACAATGTAACATACATGAAGTGGTCTGTTGAACCAAGTCACTTCTGTCTGCATCTTGGCTTGACAGATTTATTAATAATGTAGTTATTGTTCTCATCTCTTATAAACTTTGCATTTAGAGTTCTAAAGTTTTAAAATAGGGGATAAATGTAAATAAAAAACAAGAAAAACTGTAGTAACAAAAAAACAGCAATTAAAAGAAATTTTTATACCTTTAGCATAATTAATTAACTCTTCTTAAAGTTTAACAAAACTTATATCTGTTAACTTTGTTTATTATAATTATAAATCCAATAAAGACTATACAAAATATTCAATAAATGTAAAAGTATAAGGAAATTTCAAGAAAACTTTTTTATTTGTTCCTTTCAACTACATTAATCATATACTGCAAGTTCAACTCTATAAAATCATGGATCCATAACGTGTTCTATACTACATTACCAAATAATATATCATAAATAAATAACTTAAATGTAAATAGATTTAATATCCACTTGGTTTCCACTTTTACCCTTGCGTTTTACCTTCATTAAGTACCATATTCTAGGATTATGTGTAATAAGAGTTGCGGGAATATTCCCTTTGTTGTCTTAAGGGGATATAGTTAGAAGAAAGGTATAAAAAGACACGTACTACACTGTGAAAATACAAACGCAATAGAGATTTGTTTTTAATTAGATAGAGACATTTTTAATCCATTCCTTTTTTTCTACGAACATTGAATTAATATTTGAATTTATGTTCAATCTGAATACTGAGAAGATACCTTTATTTAATTCTTTAAACATCACTAATTTGATAATAAATTGAAGTGACTTAAATTAAATTGGTGAATTTGTATTTATCAAAGAAAAAATTCTTTAACTTCATTAACTTCGCTAAAACAGTTTTGAACATCTACATTCATTAATTATTTTTATACAACTCTACTACAGTGTTGGCAGGCATTAACACACAATAGAGTCTGATTTGTGAGGGTTAGCCGCAGAGAGCTACGCATGGCCGCTAATAACATCTGCCATTGTGAAGAAATAGCCGGATTTAAAGATATATTCTCTTAAATATTTTATCCTTGTCATAATTTATTTAATCTATTTGTTTAGAATAAAATGTAGATTTTGTATGAATTTATATATATTATAAGGATAGTAAAATAACCAAAACATAACCCATTACTTTGAATTTCTGATCTCATTATTGTTATTACGGATAGAAATAAAAACTGTAGGGAATAATAACGTCTTGCTTTATGTCTAATAAAAACCCTCCGAAAAACTTCTGTTTTTGATTTTTCTGGACGCAGATTTCCTTGATGGATTTTTTTCACTCAATTTGAGTAGTTCTCATGCAGTATGTATACAATTATTCATTATTAAATAATTATAATTGCCATACCATGAGGAATTATTGCACCTTAAGTGTGTAAGCAAGTAAAATATTTTAAACATTTGTATATCACGTGTTATTTAATTAAGTTAATTGCAATGTTTTATTCTATTCAAAATTAAAGAGATCAATACAAATATGTATATCTTAATCTGATGACCAACTTTTAAGAGAAAATGTATTATAAATTTTTTCAGTACTAATTTTTTAAAGGCTTTTTTAAACTCAATTGCTTTTCTTTCTATTTAATTAAGTATTTTCTTAATTTTCATACTTCTCTTCGGCATTATTTTTATGTTATCTTCTTATCATAGAACCCAGTACGAAATCCGTACAATAAAAAATCGAAACAATTCCATTAGAAATGTAATTCAAAAATAAATTTCAAGGATATACAAATATGAACTCTTTCCACCACAATATCTAGTGTCGCAATACAAAACAAATATTTTTCATTTTGCACTTAGCCACTCTGAGCAGCACAAAGGATCTTGAAGTTGTTTACGTCTTTTAGCATACATATAAAGAAATAAATATTTGCTACTGGGTTTCAATTGTGTTAATTTTAACTGTTTTATGTTATTATTTTTTTTTTTAACTAAAAGGATTATTATATAATTGTTTTTAATTATTTGGAAGTGAATAAAATAAAAAAGATGGTAGGTAATTAGTTAATTTGTCTGAGATCATGATTTACATATTTCCTGAGTTTCTGATTTCTTGGAATATTTTTTATAATAATGAAGATATGTGTATATTGAGTAAAATAATGAAAAATTTGGATACATAAAACAAATATATACACACTTATACTGCCTGGACAGGAATGTAAAAAAATAATGAAATATTAATAAAAAATTTCGGCGTACCATAAACTAACCAACCAACAATGAAATGATATTCAAATTTATGGTGAAATTAAATAAGTATCTAACTTTGAAAAATATTTTTTTCAAAATCTATACTCCAGTAAATATCTTACACCTACTTGGTGGGCCCTACTTGGTGGGCATTAGCTACCGTCGCCCATGCATTGCCAACCTTGGTTTTTCAGGAATAGGGCAGGGTGGGAATAAGGGAATGTAGGGAAAAGGTGGGAATAGGGAAAGGGCAACTGGCTCTCTCACTCATCGGACGAAACGCAGCCACTAAAGGCTACTTCACGTCGATCTTTTGAGAGAGGTTGGAGGAGGTGGAGAACTTTTTTACTCTAATTTACACTTTTAGCTCCACCCTTAAACCTTAGTTGGTCTCTAATAATAATACATCTTACAATCATGTTCGGATTCCTGCTCGAGAATAGACTTTTTGGTATTGTGTTTCTTCCCTGTTACATTTAGCAAAATAGTTTTGTCCTTATTTTAAACTAAGAACGAACACGTTTAATAGACGTTTAATTATAATATGCATTAAAAGAAAATAACATTCAGTAAAAAAAATTTAGTTACACCGACTACGAGGTCAGGTATTACAAACTCTTTCCATATTTTAGACATGTATGTATGGTTAACTAAAATTTGTTAAAATTCCTCTTTTATCAAATCTACTGAATTTGACGGTCTGTATTGACAATATTCGGTATACACTACCCGACGAGTATGGGATAACCGACCTCATTTAAACCTAGTTAAATAAATAACCCTGTCAAAAACCAGACTATTTATGTTGTTTTATGCATATGTCCGTTTTATCATGCAAGAGTCAATAATTATTGAACATCACTCCCATTACTATGCAAATCGAATTCATGTTAGATAGCACTTCGTATACTAACTATTGCTTTGTGCCCACTGACTATCTACACCAATTTATTTGTAATATCTAAGGACTATATTTTGTGTTGTTTTTAATAGTTTTCGTTGTTGAACTACATTGAAACACGAAATTGTAAAGAATTTTCTTTTGCATTATTTTTTTCTTTCGTCAATTATTCGATGGTGTGTAATTATTTAAATTTTTTAAACCTGCTAAGTGTTGTAGTTATCAAACTTTGCTTTATTTAACGTTGCTTAAAAGAAAAAGGCATGTAAAATATTTTTTACTTTTAAGAGAGTTTACCTTAGCATGTAATAATTTGTATTCCTTAATCTTGAGAGCGGCGGGTGAAAATAACAGTGAAATAATTTTACACTGACGTCATTTAGATAGTAAAGCAAAATATGAAAAGCAACATTAACAGTCCCTTGAGTGATATAATGGAATATAGGCAGTATTAATCTATAAAAGTATGAAAGCACTCGAATTTTATTACAAAGCTGTAGGGAGCATTCATTTATTCTATTGGATTTTTGGTCCTCCGTTTTGAAAAATCTCTTCCTGACGTTGGGATTCAACAATCCTATTCCAAAACTGTCGCTATGTTTGACTTGAAGCATAATAAACACCTTAGAGTATGCAATACCAAAAGTGTTATCTCACAGATATGTATCTAGAGCATATGCTTAGACTAGAATAATTAAGGTAACAGAAGCAAGGAAAAAGGCAACCTTTTATTTTAGAAGTATTAATATTTTTTTAAATAGTCGTTGAAAGATTAGGTAACCATGAAGAAAATGTTAAAATGCTTTATTTATTAAGACAAAAACATATGGTCGGAATAACAAAACCGGGGGTTTGTTTCAAAACCTCTTGATTTTAAAATATTTTTTAGCAGAAGTTTCATTTACAAATAAACCTACCGAAAAACGAATAAAATGCATAAACCTTATTAAAGAAACAGGCAGTTTAGGGTACCTAAGACTTCGATCAAATTTACGTTTCAATAATATTGTTGAGAAAACTGACTGTTAGCCCCTTCAAACTCATTTAAACTATTTTTATTATCTCCTTACTTGTAGGAAGAATAATGCAATTTAATGCTCGTTTGCCAGCTATCAATGACAATGCAAATCATTTGAGAAAGCTGTAATCAAGAAAAATAAATGATAGTATCATACGTAAATGTATAAAGATTTTAATTAAATAAACTAAAAGGTACACTTATTTAACAAAAACTTAAAAATTTATTTAACAATACATTTCTCATGGACAAATATTTTATACTTTATAGTATAGCTTTTAATAGCACAAACAATGTTGTTACATTACATATTCCTTAACAAATATCTTGAGCGCAGTCTTCAGGGATGGCGGAGAGTGGTTTTAAAGTAAAGGGTTTATTTAAAATTTGTAAAGTCAAATACTGATATAAAACATTTATAAGAAAAACCTTTATTTGTTTCTTTTTTGTTTTAAAAATATATTATTCAGTTGGAAGTTAATCTACAATGACTGGATTAAATTTTTACCGTAAAAAAGGTATATCAGTTTTATTAAAAATCATTACTAATTTTAGATATTATACTAGAGAAAGAACATTGTTGTCTTTGAAATCCCTAATTCTTAGTTAGCCAATTGGAATTGAAATTAAAATATAATATTAAAATTTCTAATAGATTTGAATATGCGACTTTATGAATATCGTGTTCCAGTTGCTTTATGAAATAAAAATATTAAAATGTATGTGAATATAGTTTTAATTCAAATATTTAGATGAAAATTGCTTTACAGCCAAGAAAACAATATAGAAATATATAGTGAAAAGAAAATCTTTATATTTCATAAATTTGTGATATGATCTATACGGCATATAAACAAATTTTTATATATTAATGATGTTTAATGCTTCAGCTAATCTTTTAGTGCATTGGTGAATGCTATCCTAGGTTTTCATCTGCCGAACTAATTAATAAAAAAAAATTAATTAAACTTTTCCCCATACAAATTGTCAAATACACAAATTTTCGTAGTAGGAGGCATAAGTACACAATAGAGTCTGATTTCTCTCAGGACCTCGTAGACGCTAAATCAACTAAATTTTACTTAAACAAAGTCATTTTTGTGAATATTAAAATATCGAATGACCATTGAAATTATAAAAAGCTATTTGTTTGTTCTTTATAACAACTGAATAGTAATTCACTGAAATTTTAACTGATATGAACTGGTAATTGTGAATGACGTCGTAGGTGGTGAACACATTATCTTTGTAACAGCCTCTTCATTCTAGCCTACATCCTATTTGTAATTTAAAGACAATAATAAATACAAAACAAATACCAATCTCATTTCAATTATTTTACGCAAGAGAAAGGACGAAGCGTATCGCTGAATGTTTCTTTAAAAAGGACCGAGCACTGTTGCTTTCTCCTTTGCCGCATGAACTACTATTAGGACGCACAGAAATTTGTCTGAACCTCATTGCCTAGAGAGGAGGAAACTCTAAAAAAAATGGTTATTACGATTGAGACACGCCTTGTTTATTTATTTATTTATGTACCATAAAACTGAAACTAAATAAATGCACTTTAGATAATTTACACCTTCACCTTCGTAAATTTGAGCGTTGGTGTCTTAGAACGACAAAGTCATAAATTTTCTCAAAAAAATATCAACAAAGCGATTTTGCCTTTTTTAGTATATGCTATATTTTTTTTAGTATTTCAAAGGCACTCTTATCGAGTTAACGTGTATCAATTATTTGCTGTTATTGGTCCGTTTAACCAACGCAAAAATTTAACTGACATATCACGTATTTCAAGTAAATTGCTTTTTCTATACATTAGAACAGTGTTTAATGAAATGTAACGAATGATTTAAATATTATATAATATTTATTGAGTATAATGTATAATATGGTTTTTTATTCTTTTTGATTTATTTTTAATCATTTTTGTCACCACAGTGCGCAAAAATTGAATATGGGTGCTGTTAGATTAACATGAACATTCCAATTCAAATTATTAAGTAAAGGATGTTTTAGACGTGCAAGTAAAAAATTCTGACACTGAGCAGGAAAATGATGTAGTGGACAAATATTTAGATGTTCCAAATATTGCTCTATTTTGTTGGATGTTATGTTTGTTTCTTAATGATAGATATTACAACTATAATCCTTTATGCTATTATTTTGTATTCTTTTTATATTGTCCTTTTTTAGATTGACGGCAAAAATATTTTACTACTTCATAAATATACGATTACTTATATACAGAAGAAGAACAAATTTCGAAATTACCGATTAAAATTTATACATTTATTTATACTACGACGATTGCGAAGAGGCGTACTGCGTGCGCGATGTTATTCGGTCATCGTAGCATCGACGCCTGCAATAGCATAGGTATCGTTTTTGATCTTTTAAATATCTATTCCCTCCTGTTTTAAAGAACCCCATACAAAAGTTTCTTTGTACTATTTCAGCAATGAGTTTATTCCTTTACACCAGTGATTGAAGGAGGAAATTTCTCTAAAATTGCATTGCGTGCCAGCATTGGGGAGTCAAAGTGTGATACTAAAAAGTGTTCGTTGCCATCGTATCAAGCAGATCTTCAGAATATATCACGTTATACAATTGGTAGAACACAAACAGGGAGTCAAGTCACATCTCGGTTTTTAACAGAGTCAAAAAGTCTAACTCGGTATGCAAATGCACCACCCCAGAGATGAGAGCAGTACTCAATATGAGGTCAGACTTTATACCGAATAAAATTTTTCGTTTTAAATAGAAATAAAATCTTCCCCGGGGAAGAGTAAGGCCTTGGTCTGATCAGAACACAAAGTTTCTAGGAGACCAACTTAGCCTTTTGATCAAAATGACTTAGAAATTGAACCTTGCTTGGGACTTCAATGCTAAAGATACCAATAGAGTTGGAGGTACTTAAAGAATTGTTCTGAAGCTGCAGAACTACAGTTAATGGGGTTTTCTTAACAGAAAATGTACAAACATAACTACGTCTTTGTCTATAAAATCAATCCTGCTAATCTTTAGTAGTGGACTGGCAAGAGTAATAGGGAAAACCGTCTCATGTCAGTAAAATGCACTTTTAGAGAGAGGAAGCGCAGCTGCTGTTACAACTTGCTTTTCTTTTCGGACCTTTAATTTTATTTTTAAGTTTTTATGGAAGTATTTATGGAAGATAGAACTTGAAAGAGGGCATATCACTAACTGGAACTATGGAGCCACCCTGGAATTATACGTAGATGGCAAGGCAGCGTCTTAGATTGGGTATTATGCTCCCCACTGACTGCGGGGG
Source organism: Danaus plexippus (assembly GCF_018135715.1). Lineage (NCBI taxonomy): Eukaryota > Metazoa > Arthropoda > Insecta > Lepidoptera > Nymphalidae > Danaus > Danaus plexippus. Next base: position 7,613,046 of record NC_083547.1, read on the forward strand.
CAAGCGGAGCACCCGACTTCAGATCCTGCTAAACATCAAGCATTCAACGCAGTGAAAATATTTGTATTTGTATATATTTTAAGGTAATGCGAAATTTTATTTAATATTGTAACTTAATTTGATCCATCAAAAGCTTAAAACAACATATTATATATTATATACGAACGTTATATACATATATATCTCCTCTTATTAGATAACCAGAGCGATATTTTACCTGAAAAATAATTCGTTCAAGGTGGCCTCGTTGGTTTATCTCGGGTTTATCTCGCTGAATAATGTCCTGGGGCGATCGAGTATTGACGGCATTTACATGGATCAGTAAAGAATGGAGGCGTAAGAAATGTCACTGACTTTAGATTCTTTGAAATTAACGTAGTATTTGTAATAAGCCAAATAAAAGCAAATTGAACATCATTTAGTTTTGGAAAAAGAAGAATCAGTTTTTGTTCATTTAGTATAAAATTAAAATCAAAACCTATTTGATTTAACTCAAAAATATTGTTTATAGGTTTTTAAATTCTCAGATTCTACTAAAATCAAAATCTCTTGTAATGTGCTGGCCTTCAAAATAATAAAATTCAATATAATTTAATTATTTGGTGGAAATAAATATAATAACAAATATTATATATTTATAACCTTGTATAAAACATGAAGCAGAATATTATAAAATAGAAATTAACAAAAGAACTGACTTCAAGGCAGAATTTTATTATTTCAAATATGGATCGCATATTTCGAAAAATATTTTTTGTTGTTATATTATCCGCACTAATAGGTGTTCAAATTTATGTCAACACCTGTTTTACAAAGTGAAAGACGATTTCACTTAATTAAAAATTAATATATTGCAAATGTTTTCAAAGCTTCTGAGGTCGTAATTATTTTGCTTCTTTAAGTTCGTATTGAGAATCTTACCGAAGTCTGAGTTTAAGTGTCTGAAAATAAATAGGTGTGTATAACAATTTAATGGAAGGAGAAATTAAAAGTTCGCTTTATATATTTTGTATTGCCGATAGAAATATTTGAATTTTATTTCAAATTGTTAGCGTCCCTCATATTCAATATGTTATCCGAATGAGTTGTTCCAATATTTATTTAGATTTAGATTTATTTACATTTCATTAGTAGGTATACCTTCTTTCTTTTTCCAATATTTGTTTGCTTAGGTTAATTTTATTATTCTATAACATCATTGTTCTCGTGGATGATAAAAAATGTATAAATATAAGAATCTTCACAATAGCTAATAATTTTTAACCCAGAGGAAAAATTTATTATTTGATCAAGATTATTAAAACAAAACTATAAAACTGAACTGAGAAAAATATATTGCTGTAACAATTTTTACATTATTTTCTCTCTTTAGATACTGTTACCCAACGGTAACCTAAAATTTAACAACAAATTTTAGGTTAAATTTTTTTTTAGGGTTTGATATTACAAACTTTAATTATTAAATTTTATAATTAAATATTTTTTAAGTAAATTGGTAATTAAAACACTTTCTTTAAACGTAAATTGGCAATAATGAATATTATTTTATTAAATTCAATTAACAATAAACATTTACCTTAAAAATTACCTCAGTGATAATTCATAGCTTTGAAATATATTTTAAAGACTGGTAAAGAATTTGTTTTTTCATCAAGAGAGGTCCAGTATAGTATAATTAATCGCTTAGAATATAACACTGTTTAAAATACTATAAGTTATGTAACGTTGCGATGCTTGATTCATAAAAGGCTATTGTAATTTCTGCTTAAAGGAAAATAAATAGCGCATTGTAATAAATTTTTAAAATGTTCATTAATCTCTTTCCTCTTGTTGTGTGCCAACAACGCATAAAGTTTAAAATTGTTGTGTTATTTTCCAAATTATTGATTTCAAATATTTCGTATTCTTTGACAAAGGTTTGAGTTAAAATCAATATTTTACTAATATGATTACAAACGTCTTCGATATCATACTTTGAATTTCGACAATTGTCAGAACAAGAAGAGACAGCTTTAAATTAACTTAGCGATCAAAAAACTGATGACAGAACCGCATCTTGGAGGGCAATATTTTAGAAAGGTCATACATATACATTTTATAGAGTTAGCTCATTTTATATTAAAGTGTAGGAAAAATTTTGGTTCTTTAAATAGTGATATTTCCACTATTATATACTAATGCTAAGAAGTATTCTTCCGTGTGATCTGTTATTTTCTGCAACATTTTACTAATATACTTATTTTTATATATTATTTTACAATACTTTCGCTAGCAGTACATATATATATTCGAGGGTCATGTTTTAGCACACATATTAATAGGCCAGATATAACGGTAAGCTACGGTTCATTGATGGGTTATTTTAGGTAGCCTTCTGCCATAAGCTTCTCTTAATCCAGATGAAACCTTTTAACGCTAAAATATAATATTCTTAGAATACCAGAAAGGTTAAATATTTTAGTACGGGTGAAAACGTGGGTTACCTAGTGTTTAGAAATCAATTAACAAAAATTTACCAACACAATAACATAGGTTAAATCTCTATAAATACTTCAATCTTTCTATAGAAGGAATATTTAAGTCCAGGAACACGCTCGGTATATGAGTTACAGTTTAATGTGATAATAAAACCTTTAAAATATTGATAGCTAATTTCTCAAATATGCTATTTAATTATGGTTAGATTTTGAATTTGAACAATATAGATATGTCTAGTTTATGAAGTAAAACATTATTAGAAGCATCAAAAAATATAACATTTGTTGTATAATTTATTAACATAAATGTAAAAGGAAATCAAATTAGTTCTGGTGCTTCTACAGACTTATTTACAAACTTAACGACTACTGCTAAAATTGACAAATACAAGTACAATCTAGGTAGCTTTTGATTAGAGTATGATGGGACTGAAATGCAAACGTCAGATGGATAAAGGTAGTCAAATAATAAAGAGGTAAAAGAAAAACATTTTAAAGGACGAGCATAAAAAATCGAAATGTATTTAACTGTAATTGGAGTAAACAGTATATTAGAACTTCTCGTGAAGAACTTGTTATAAATAAATAAAAATACTTTCGTGCTTTTGAATTTAAAAATTTGTTCCATGAATATCTCGTGTAGACTGTAGTAATTGCCTTTAAAAATTATTTAACTTAATGAACTGTTGGGAGAAACTGAGTAATTACCGCCTTTTTGTCTCAATCCAATTGTTCGCTTCAAATTACCTGGCATGCTTTTAAAACGCTTGAGGTTTCATTGAAAGAATTTATAGTTGAATAAATCAGCTAATGGTTACTACAGTTGTTATATATTTGTCATATATTTATATTATAATAATCATTCACAGTATTTAAAGCTTTTTAATTATAAATTACTTTCGTTTCTAACAATGATTTTCATAATAAACCGGCCAAAAAACTGTAAAAAGAATAGTCTTTATATCTTTTCAAGAAGTAAATGTACAAATAGAGATATTCACTTCTTACTTATCGAATAAAATATTTATTAATCGGCGAAAGCATGTGGCTTTAACCCGCATTCTAGATATGCAGAGGTTATTAGATAAAATATTTTTTTTAGGAACTTTTCCAAAACACGCATGTTTAATTAGTGTTTCTTCCACAAGCCTAGGTCCAGAAAAAATAAGTATTACTGGTTAGTAAGGGATTAAATCAATTAACCACTTTAATGCATCTCCCTTTGACCACACCACACAGATAATGAACCGACAAATACAAAAAGTCGTTTGATGTTTCTTTTAAATATATTAAAAAAAAAATATATGGCCAAATAGACAGATATGACATTCCACTATTGTACTCATAGTTAATACTATTGAACAACATGTAAGGTATCTCCAGTATTAATTCTCTTACTCCGATACAGGTCTTGTCAGAGACAATGTATGAAACCATAATAATTACGTTATGTCGTTACGTTCTTATTTCAATGTTATATAGGTATTGAATTACAATACGCTGACACATTTGTATGAACACAACTTTAAATACGTCATACCTTCAACTTTGCCTACATAATATACTCAAGCGCCTAACACTTACAAGTATATAACTGACTGATTGTGAAAACACTATTAATTAACAGAAACTCCATTTACTGACATGCTTTAGAAAATATAGCCTTAAGAAACTCATTTAAAATATGCATATATCTTGATTATTGCCCGCTGAAGGGTAAGAGATATAATGTTAGGCTTCGTTCACGCGGCATTGTCCTGCACGTTTTTTGCAGTATACGTCTTAACGTATAACGACAATGCCGTGTGAACGAAGCCTTAGAGTAACAATAACTTTATGATGCATAATGATCGGTACTGTTTTATTATCTTATTTGGTTTACAGAGTCTAGTATAAAGCAAAAAATAATAATGACATTACATCACCGTGAACATTATATAACATATGTATTATGCAAGAATAGTACTAAAAAATAAAATTTCCTTTAAGTTTTAAATTAGGAGATCTTACAAAAATAATGAAATCAATATTAGAAAGTTTAATTTAAAGTTATAACATTTAAAAAGTATTTCGTTAAGAATAATGAAGATAGCAAGACAAACACAAAGTTCTATTTTAACGGATAAGTTCCAATTTATGGTGTAAAGGTGGCAGCCAAATTTTTCGACAAAGAAAAAAGATATCCTTATCTCGACGTTTATGACTTAGATTTAAACTTGCTCTTTCAGTTTCACCTTAATTTATTTGAAAATGTTCTCCTTTAAATTAATATTTATTAATCTCTTACTACTCGGTGTAATCGTTGCATAGAAATGTGTCTATCAATTTTATTTCATTAACAGCTCCCTAAAACAATCTCATAAAATCAAAGATAATAATTTTGCATCATTTATTCTCGGGTAAAACTTTAATAAGTAAAACGAATTTTATTCTTCTCTAAAGACTATAAAAATCATTAATAATACATATTTTGAATATAACATTAATATATTACATTACAATCAACTAAAATACAAAAACACGCTATTAATTATTATCAAGAAATTATATTACTATACTTTATTTATTAACTAAAACTTCGTCAGCATTTAACCTTTAACGTGCTAAAATTACTTTTACCTCAGCACATTATTACCCTCTATGTAGATTAACACTTTTACGACATTGAGAATAGCAATTATGAAGTTGATTCAAGCGAGAATTCAGTATATCAAATATATTCATTCCCACAATCTTCCGTTGACAGTTTGATATACACACACTGTATTACTTGGATGATATGTAGTTTATAGAAGCGACTATTGCGTTACATAAATAAACCTAAATTTGCATCTTAGATGTTTGCTGTATAGTGAATAAATCGCTGTCCGTCTCATATATAACTATAGTTATTTCAATCCCAGTACAAAACTGTTAGATAATTAAAATGACTATAAACTTTTCTTACCATTTTATTAAAAATATTATACTATTCATACTAAAACCCTGAATGACTATTGCGGAGTACTTTAGCAAGTTTAATACCTTTGAATTTATGTGATTTTGAATACAATTGGCGATGAAAAGAGAAATTCACGTCTGAATAATTCAATTCTAGGTTCCAGGTTAGATATAAATCAGTTAACAATATTGTACATTTTAAAAGATGTATTCTTATTCGTAAACGATATGTATGTAAAATAAATAGCCATTATTCATTAAATGTTAATAATGAATAAAATAAACGTAAAAATAATATAAACAAGACTTTAACGCTAAAGAAATATATGTATATATATATATTATGTAAATTGACTTTTATAATACGTTTAAGTCTCTGTAGTTTTTCAACCGTAAAATGTGTACAGTATCAAACAATGCATGCTGAAACAACAGTACAAAATCGGATTTTTAACATCAATGTATAAATTGAGAGCCACAAGAGAATGAAAAGTAATTACAATTTCAGAGAGGTAACGCACAACGCATTTCGGAACCAAATCTAGCAAAATCAACAGTTAAATTAAATTTGTTAATTCAATACCTGAATGACGTAGCTCGAGAAGTTTGACCAAATATTCATTTAAACAACCGGAGTAGTTTTCTCTCTTAAGAAGCTACTTTTAATGATTAATCTTACTTTACCTCTTCATACTGTTGTTCTCCCTATAGATAGCTGTTGGGTGGTGGACGCCGGACGGTGGAGTTGATGTGGCAAAAAAAGGTGACGATCCAAACGTTTTACAACTGCAAGTACTCCTGTTACCATTAGAAAAAGGATTTCGATAGTCTACAGTATTCAAACAACTAGCAGACCGGATATATTGGTTAATAGGCTGAATAAAATCCACGTCAAATATTCAAGACCCACATTAAATTTCCTTGGCAGCCTTACAAAACAAATTTTTGCCTTATTAAGTAAATAATCACCCATATTAATACGATTATTGAAGATATTATCATCAAATTTATTTGTTCATTCGATTACATAATAAATATAATACTTTAATAAAGTCATCAAAATTAAGGCTTACATAATGTAATTTTATGTATAAGATCACACCATTAAAATGACACAAAAATAGGTTTACTTGTGTCGATATAGAATACTTTCTATTAATAACGACATGAGATACAATTTTTAAGGAATAATTGGTGAGCTTTATTTGTCTAAAGTATTTCCGGTTACTATAAATGTATTGAATAATAAAAACGTTATTAATATCAGTGTCAAAACAATATTAAAGTTGGTCAACCTGTCGTGTATATCAAAGACTAGATAAGAAAAAAATAGAATACACCAAACTCCATCCCCAGCTTCGCCGTGCTTAGAGTATACTGTGTAGACAGTTATATGAAATAATAACACATTTGTAATTTATAACATTGTAGTTTTTATATTATTCTAATTAAGAAATATGTACATGCGAACTGAGACTAAGAAAATGACGTCGTAATTATTTAGGGGAATGTGACTGAAATGTTGGCTGGAGACAGGACTCAATCCGTCCGTGGGTTGTTCCAAGCTCTGAGATTGCTAGGTTTATTTGTAAATTTAAGTGAAAGTTAATATCGATTGTTATTTTTACTCTTATTACTGTTAATTGATTTGATGCACTTGGGGATAAATGGGACTGACCTAAAGCTTTATTGATAACAAGTTTATAAAAAATTAAGAGATCATTACTTGAAATTTTTCAAACAAAGGGGAAACTGTATGCGCACACTTCCAGTCACGAGAACTTACACACACATACATATGTACATAGACAAACACGCACGCACTACTAAATATGAACATGTTTACAAGCATTATATGCGTGTATGATTCTAAAACTTTAAATTTTTACTAGCTCTCAAAGTTTATTCAAATAAAGTACAACAATACTGCTTCGGAGGCTTAGTATAAAAGATAATCCAAGGAAATCGTTGAGAGTCTTTCTACTTTACCAACCATTTACATAAAACCATAGTACCTACGTTATTACCGTAAAATTTGTCTTTGAAAGCCACCCTCGACCTTTTTCGTGCTCACGAAAATTTAATTGCGTGGCGATCTGCATTCATTTGACTGAGGGAGTAGTTGAAAACCGTTAACGTTATGTCACTGACAACATTTTCATAGAAAATCAACATGTGGAAACTTAATTTCTCCGGTCAGGTCCAAAGCTTTTTTTCTGTATTTTTATATGTAACGAGTGATTAATGGTGGCTTCACTCATTAATACAGGAACTGTATGCGATGTTTTCTAATTGTTTTTTAATAGGACAATAATAATATTAACAATAAACGGCAGTTCACCATAATATATCTAACTTAATTCTAGAATGTCATTAAGTTAGAATGTCATAAATCATAACAGCAATTTGTTAATTACTTTATTTCACTAATGAGTGATGTATGATATAAAAAAATATGAAAACGTAAATTAAAACGGCAACCAAATTTTAAATTAAAATTTTCCAAACAGAATGAAAGTAATCGTATATGAATATTCATTGATATTTTGCTGATGTTTGTCAATCGGACGTGCATAGGTTAAGCACTATTTACAGCACTACCCCATTAATATGCAAATGGAAATTCCTGTGATTACAACGCCTATGCGCTTGACCGTTCTTCAACAATGCTCGATAGATTAACATAGTTATGTGACTAAAATCAATTGTTGGTAATATAAATTTCTCGCTTTAGTACATCATTATAATTGGACGAAAATTTCAAAAATGCCATTAATAGAAATTTTCAGAATTTTTATTCACAGGAATTTTCTCAAAAAAATAAAATTAGGAAGTTTTCTTAATAACTGTGTTTCAAAAAAAAAAGCTTGTCTATCAAGTAATTTTTAATTTTTATATGGATGAGATTTCATTTTGTATTTTTTTTTTAATCTTATACTTTTTATAAAATGATTTCTTCAGTCTTTGTAAATCAATCGCATTAACTTTTTTTGTTTGACATAAGATCCATCAGCCTTTACGAGAAATAGTTATTGAGAAATGAATTTTCTCAACAATAATTTCTCGAAAATTCTCTTCTCTCTTTCTTGTAATTGTTCAGAAGTAGAATGCAAACAGACATTCCCATGTTCACTTACAATTAAACTTATTAAATAACTTATGAATTTAAATACATATGAAATTAGCTTTTCGACCTTATCATAGTGTTTCTTTTACTTTTTAAAGTTTGTTTGGTTTGTTTTTTTATAAATAATATTTTATACATTAACTTGATAACTAATTAAAAGATATTTATTAAGTTAGGCAATTACGAAATCCCAACATTGATGATGTGTACCAAAAGGCATGAGAGGAAAATCTAGTGCAAGTACCAAAATAAAAGAATCAGAAAAAAGAGAAACAGTAAATTGTGATAAATTAGAAAATATAACTTTTATAATTAATTGTCCTAATTTTTTTATGATACAGGATGGAAAAATAACAAAAACATTGCTGAGTATCATGAACTTATCGTCGACGAAATTTTATCAGTAATTAATTGTTTACTTTTAATTTTAAAAGATTGGTCTACTTAAATTTAATATTCACCAAAATCGATGATAAGGCAGATCTTTCTTTGCGGGGAAGCAACTCTTACCTTGTCGTGACGTCGCGTAAAATTTTGATTTTATGGTCAATGGTCAGTAAAAATCTGTTTCAATTTGATGTCTTGAGTTCTCTCAGATTCTTTGAGTATTTCCTTTTCTTATTAAGGTATTATTTATAAAATGACTATAAAATAGTAATGTAGTAGCTAATCTTGTATTTACATGAAATATATAAGGTTTTTCAAAAAATTCCAATTTTTTTAAATTTTTATGTGGTTTCAATTATATATATTGAAATTAAAGAAATTATATTTATATATCGTTTTTCTGTATAAATTTATATTATATATTTCGTCACAATTTCGTTTTTTTTTTGTTACTAAAGTAGATTATATTTTATGACTTTTAAAAAAATTTAGATTACATATTCTAACTAAAACAAATTATACAATGGCTACAGGACTGTAGAATAAAACCAAATATTCCATATGAATATACAAAGGGTAAGAAAGCGCAGCTGTGTCGAGGCCAAGACGTGATCTCATGTTTTATGCACATCTTCGAGGATACGCTGAGGTTGCTCCGTAAAGTTGGATCAGATGCATAAAATCATCGTTTTTACATAATTTGTCTTCGCTTTTATAACGTTTTTTTACTCTATACGAATATTTTACTTCAATAATGGAGTGAACAACTTATAAGTATAAACTGTCTGCCTATATATATCGATATGTAGCTGTTTAATCACGATTTCATTTTATTTATTAAGCACAATAATAAAAACTACTGAAAATTTTTAAAGCTCTCCGGTTGTCGTTACCGTAATTAAGTACCTTTCATTAAAAATCAAACCTTAGAAAAATAAGTTTTATTAAAAAATTCTAAATTCCCTAACATTTTTCTTGAGCCGTCATTCTTAAACAATATTATTAATAGCGAGTAAATAATTTCCATTCACAATCGTATATTTCCTTCGAACAATAATCTGCAGTCAAGAAAGACACTCAATTTCCCCTTTACGGGAATATAATGGTCCCTGAAATAAATACCTCTCATCTAGTAATGCACTTGATATTTGCATTCAATAATAAAAATAATTAGTACATTGAAATTAAAAAGTAAGGTAAGGTTGTAGGTGATAGAGCCTAGCTGTTGTCATGTAACTACAGATCGAACATGGGCTGTCTCGACCGGGGAAGTACCATCCTCTCACAGAAGATCGGCGTGAAGTAGTCTTTAATGCTGCATTTCGTCCGATGAGTGAGAGAGCCGGTTGCCCTTTACCTTACTTCCACCCTTCCCTATTCCTAAAAAAACAAGATTGGCAACGCATCCGCAACATCTCTGTTGCGGATGTCCATGGGCGGCGGTGGCTTCTGCCCACCAAGTAGGCCGTCTGCTCGTTTGCCATCTTTAACACAAAAAAAAAATATGCTATTGGTCAATAATGTACATATACTCGAAAAGATTACTTGACTTATCTTGGGTATGTGTGAGTGTATAAATTATTTATTTATTTATTTAAATAGGAAGCCAACGTTGTATACAATTTTAGTTCTTAGTCTTAATTAACACTAAATTATTTAATTTGTTACATGCATTAATTGTACACCCCACTTATAGGCTAACTCGACATTCGCATGTACATGATATGTAATAAAATAACATTCTTTGCCTGTTCACTCTCAAACAAATAATAATAATAATAATAATCTAATAATAATCTTAAACAATAGCAAATGTAAAACATTTAAAAATAATAACTGATAAAAAATGAGGTACAAATAAAGTAAAACAATTACAAGCACTGACTTAAGGAAAAAGTAACGAGAACCAAAAAAAGAAAAAGTGTGATCACAAATCATAATCAAAACGCAATAATAATACTGGGCTGATAATAGAGTAGTAATAAAAAATTATGATAATACTAAGCCCAAAAACCAAGACATTCTTGCGCAGTATATTCCACAGAGACCTTACTTCGTAGAATTATTGAGACTAACCTCAAGTAGTCAGATAGCCTTTTGCTAGTCTTTTGAAAGGTAACAGAGAATGCTTGAAAATATCTAACCCAGCTCCTTTAAATACGTTATTATAAGTTAGAATCATTCTGTTGATGGGAGCATTACGGCCGATGTTAGTCCTAGCAAACCTTTCCCTGAAAGTATGTTTATTCCTTATGTGGCTCCTTGAGTTATATTTTGGTATCGCCAATCCAACTCTCTCTAACAAATTTGCACTATCAAGATCACCCTTCACAATTCTGTGAAGAAAACATAAATCTATTAATTTTCTACGATTACACAGGGAAGGCGTATGGTAAAGATTTAACAAATCTACGTATCTGTCATTCTGTCTTACTTATTTACTATCTTAAATTAGTTAACATTAGGAATTAAATAATAAATAAACTATGAAAATAGTAAAACTAAAGAAAAAAGTAACTAAAGAAAGAAGTATAGGTTATATTCTTGATAAAAAGATAAAACAGTAACCAACTATCTATTCGTTTAATCTAACCGAGTTTGATCTCGTATCCGAGTAGCAAATTATAAGTGTGCCAAATTTCATTATAATCCGGCCAGCAGGTTCTGTATTTAAAAGTAACAAAATCTACGTCAATCTTTTACCTTTATGATATTAATAAAATATAGAAGTAAATATATGAATAAAAATATTATAGGAATTACAATACAATAGTCAAGGTACTTCTTGATTTTTTTAACAACTACATTATACTCGGCATTTTTGTTTTAATGTTCACGGTCTATAAATTATGATACCAAAATCCAGACCACATAGCCACTTATAACATTATGGACAAGGAAAGGAAAAGCACAAAAAGATTGACATAAAAAAGAAAATCGAGATAACTTAAGTCGAAGATATATAACAATTATTTTTATCTTTAATAACAGTTTAACCTTTAAATTGAAATGAAACAAAAATGTAATAATAACATTAACCCGTACTAAACAAACATACTATCTCAACAAAAAACTTATTTTATATTAAGGTTTAATATTTTTTTTTTATTTTCCAATTAAATTCTGTAATATTTAAAAAAGTTTTTGAACAACTGGCATAAAATCCAATTAAAATGTATTCACAAGCTGTGGTTTTAATAACTCGCATACTTTTTTTGATCTTAAAATATGATTAAGATTTACCCTCTTTATCTATTACACTGGGGTTGCGAAAGATATATTAAGAGAGAAGTAAGATTGCCTTAATTAAAAAAATATTTATCAGAAAACTTGTGTAACAATAATGAAATGCAAAAACAGAATTTATTAGAAAAGATTAAAATATTTTTATTGTAAGCAATCATTGTTGTTTTAATGTAGGGTATACATAACAAAAGCAGTCTTATTCACATTTCAAGTTCAAAAAAAATCAAAACAACGAGTAATCGCATTAAATAAATTAATCCAGAAAAAGAAATTCCTATTCGTTTTTAAACGGAGGCACTAGAGATCATTTGCCGCAAGTTCGTAGACTCCAGTAAAACAATTAAAGAAAATTGTGTAAGAAGTGGATTTTCCTTATTGCGTATTCTGAAGCGACATTTTAATTGTGAAAATATTACCCCGGTCATTTGATTTAATGTTTTATTTGAATTCTCAGAGTGACTCCATGAATTTTAAGTAACAATTGTTTTGCCTTTCTTGGTTTCATTTAAATACTGTGTGATTTATATTTTTTGCCTTTCTTAGTTGCTGTTAATAATAATAATAATCTGCAATTCACATTATTTTGTATATGTAAATTTCACCATTGATGTAGGGATTATATCATTTCATCTCGTCTGTCCATACCTCTATTGATTTAAAGCAACAAAAAGTTTGGGTAAAAAAATAATAATATTATAAATCACGTAGTTCATCCAAAAATATAGCTTTATGTAAATGTGTATTTGCGAAAATCTTAGATAGCACTATCTCCTTCATTGTTTTACCATACATATTTCGTGCTCTCATAAAGTTAGAGTAAACACACTTCCGCTCGTTATACTGAAAATACAGTTATAATAATATTAAAGTTTGTGTCAATGAAGTTGTGACAATATTAAAACTATAAAATTTACACGGAGTTTTCTTATATATAATGTTTGTCTTTACGAATAGTCGCCCATTAAAAAGCAGTTTATGTCCGTAAATATTTAACTTTTCACTTTTAAATTTTTCATTATCGATTATACATCGATGGAACATTAAATTAATTATACAATTATAACTTAATTGGAAATTTAAATATGTATAAATTAATTTAATAACAAAAACGATATGGTATATCAAGTTATTGGAGTATTGAAAATGGACTGGATACATAACATTAACCCGGACCAGTGAGATGGAAGTTTTCTTTAATTTTTATTGTTTTGGTAATATTTTTGTGTCACTCGACTATATTTTAAATCATGTTGTTTTACTTATTAATAAAACCATTTAATACATGTTACTTAATAAAACACAATACTTTCCAATGTTTAGAAAATTGTATTGCAATATTTAATTTATTCTACAAATTTAAGTCACATTGTGAAGAATATTTTTTGTTATTATTTTATGAATTTAAAAAGAGGGATATATATAATATATGTTGTTCAATAATGTTACAAAATTCGTTTTAGAATATGACGCGGCATATGAATCAAGATGTCAGAAATGTGTCATTTTGATCAATTAAATATATTATAAAATTTTGACATATACTTTACCCATATTTTTTTTTTATGCTAAAGGGGGCAACCGAGCAGACGGCCTACCTGATGGAGGTAGTACCGTCGCGCATGGACTTCCGCAACATAGATTTGCGGGTCTGTTGCCACCCTCGATTAGGAAAAAAGGGGATGAAAAAGTGGTAAAGGGAGGGAAAAGGGAAGGGTTAGGAAAGGGTGGGAAAAGGGAGAGGGCAACCGGCTCTCTGACTCATCGGACAAAACGCAGCCATTAAAGGCTACTTCACGCCGATCTTCTGTAATTGGGTGGTACTTCCCCGGTCGAGGCAGCCTTTGTTCGGTCTGTAGTTACATGACTAAAGCTAGGCTCTACCACCTACCTTACATTACCTACCTACATTTCAATTGAGTTTCTATTCTAATAAAAAATTTAGTAAAAGATATGAGTAATTTAAAATTCTTTTTTTTACTTTTCAAAACATTATCTAACAACAGAGCCTAGCTGTGGTTAAGTTATTATAGCTCGGACATGGGTTGGCTCGACCGAGGAAGTACCACCCTCTCACAGAAGATCGCCGTAAAGTAGCCTTTAATGGCTGCGTTTCGTCTGATGAGTTAGAGAGCCAGTTGCCTTTTCCCTGTTCCCACCCTTTCCTGCTTTTTCCTTAATCCCACCCCCACCTTTCCTCAATAATCAAGGTTGGCAAGCATCCGCAACACCTACGCTGTGGATATCCATGGGCAACAGTCACTAGTACCCATCAAGTAGGCCGTCTGCTCGTTTTGCCACCTTTCAAATAAAAAAAAATATATATGTACATCAGGCACAGCAATTTCACTTCGTTGAAATTATTAATTTACCTATTTTTTCTAAAAGCACATTATGAATACTGTAAGGTTATTCTCATAACAATTATATGAAAATAACAACCAAATGTAAAATTTGAAACATGACTTAAAGAGGACATTTTAATATGAATATTATTGATTAATGAATTATATTAATAGGAATAACTTTACAAAGGAATGCAAATATCGATGACGGTTAAAATAAATTGCCAAAGTTGTTTATTTAAACTGAGCAAAAATATTTAAAAATTTTAAAAAATATGTTTAAAAGACATTGTCGCAATTTTCAAGTCATAGGTTTATTTTATTGTTTCGAATCTTATTAGTCATATTTACATAAGACTCCATGTGTTTTTAAGCTAACGCGGTTATTTGTTAATTTCTAAAGAGATCATGTTTAAAAATGATGTTTCAATAGCGGAATTTTGGCTGTAATTTTTTTATTACATTTTCAAACAAAGCTTTCCATTAAAACAACTACGAAGCGCCACTCAAACACAATTATTTTATTAAAATTAAAGGAATGGTAACATAAGTAAATACGATAATCATTTGTGAATACTAGAATATCAAGTATATGTATTTTTTATTTGTTTGTTTTATTATGTTTTTAGTTTTATTTAAATTTTTGAACACATAATCACATAACGAATTTATAACTCTCAATAAATGGTACATAAATCTATGATAACAACATTTTATGTTAACTGTTAAGCAATTTTATATTACTCTTATTTCAAAACATTCGCTTTTGAACGTATGAACAGAATAATTTGTTTTGTATATTCATTTAAATAACATTTGTACTCAGTTTTCGAAAGCTTAAACAGTGTCTTAATTAAATAACAAATTGTTCAGTTCCATACTATTGGAAATTTTAATAAGCTCGCCGTGACAAAGGAAACAGAAACTTACCTTGCCTTCACTTTTAAAGTCGTTCATTAGGCAAAATAACTTCGGAGCAAAGATTTCGTTTGAGAAATATCGTACTGACATTAAGAGATGCACGTCAAAAGTAAACTAAATTAATTGGCACTGTCGATGTCATGATACTTTATAGTTTTTAATAAATTCCATTTAATAACGTATATTGTAAAATCATTATTATTTCAACGGATAATTCTTGAATTTTATTGATGCTAGATGTTTCTGGTGACATATATAATATTTATTAACCCTCTAAACATAATCATATAATGTAATATAAATCTATTATATTCACACATTACATACATATATGTCATCTAAGTAATCTGACAGAAAAAAAATATTTCTTCCTTTAACGTAAACAATAAATATGTTCCTTAACATTTTTGTAGGCCAGAGGTACAGTGAAAACACTATGATTGTTTAAAACATGAGGATGTTTTCCTTTATAGGGACTGTATTAGACTAATACTGGTTATAAATGGCTAAGAAGGCTAAGAAAGAATGTCGTTTCACGTTCCGATTTCCTCCCTCCTGCATAATGATCTTCAGCCACGACTTACGATGGACACTCAATTTCCACTGTAAGAGGGTAGAGCTTGACAAAAAGTCCATAAATAATACTGCGGACATACGCTTACATAAAATTCATTTTACATAATTTAAACACATTTTTATAAATGAGTTTAATGGTTTATAACCAAATTTTATTCACTTGCTCTTTTTAATGTACCATTTTTTCATGATACAGTAAAATTAATGGCAAGAAATAATGTGATTTAAGCTTAATTTTTTATGCTAGAGGGGGGCAACCGAGCAGACGGCCTTCCTGATGGGGGTAGTACCATTGCCCATGGACATCCGCAACATAGATTTGCGGATGTGTTACCACCCTCAATTAGATAAGAAGGGGAGGAAAAATGGAAAAGGGAGGGAAAAGGGAAGGGGTTAGGAAAGGGTGTGAAAAGGGAAACGGCAACCATCTCTCTCACTCATTGGACGAAACGCAGCCATTAAAGGCTATTTCACGTCGATCTTCTGGGAGAAGGTGGTACTTCCCCGGGTCGAGCCAGTCCATGTTCGAGCTGCAGAAACTAGACCACAACTAGGCTCTACCACCTTTTTAGAAAGCGGGTTAACACTTGACATTCCTTTGAACTTGCTTCTTTGAATACATTTGCAATCAAATATTGGATAATGTGTTTTTTTTACTATAAACATTAAGGTTACTATAAACATTAATTTTTTTGCAAATGAAAACTATTAACAGCGTAAACTAGAGGTGGTGAACAAGAAAATGCAAAGTTGTATCAATGTCATATATCACCTAAGTTGTTAATAAGAATTATTTGGGTATCCCATGGTGATAATAGGTGTTACAGACGAAACCTCTCAGCGTTCCATTGCTTCACAGTGTGGGTGCCGGGTTCATGGCTTTGCAGGGAGAGGAGCTTCGACAATGCCTGGGATTTGTGACTAAGGTGTAGGGAAGGGGCCACTATGTAATGCGCCTTCAATGCTCACCACCACAGTCAAAACTCCTCTCTCTACCTAACTAAATTTGAAACGAACCTACTAGGGCTACCTTCGACGTTCCAAGCATAAACTGATGCTATTTCTGACAATTCTGTGCTTAATTAATTTATCTGTAAGTTCTGAAATTTATGCACAAATTGTGAAAAAAATTTATTAGAGAACAATAGCCATAAATATTCTAATTGGATTGCAAGCCATTATGGGTTGGTTACACTAGGTATAGTACCATTTTCTTATTAAAGATTTTTTTTCTTACCTGTTAACATTTAGAGACATTTGTTCACAATTAGTTTTGTTTTATGTCTGTGACTAATGTGAATTAGAACGAATATAAATTTCCAACATTAACTGCGAATACTGATCAGTAATTGATTTTTTAATAGTGATGGAAAAGATAAAGCAATCTATATAAAGAAAAAATTTAATCATGTCCTTCTGTCCTAGTATGATTTACTTGGATCGGGATAAAAATTTGCCCAAGTTACTCTTGAATACATCAGCTACCTGACAATATAAGTCTTGACAAAATAGATCCACCCATTGTAGAGATTAGCCGGAACAAACTTCACAGAGATAGACAGGCGGACAAAAATTTTAATAAATGTTTTTTTATGTATGTATTTATATTCCTATGTATGTAGTAAAAGCGGTTGTTTCAATGTTACAATCAGGCGATTAATTATTATCTATCATCCTGTATTTTTAACTTTTGCGTATAAAT
Organism: Danaus plexippus; assembly: GCF_018135715.1. NCBI lineage: Eukaryota > Metazoa > Arthropoda > Insecta > Lepidoptera > Nymphalidae > Danaus > Danaus plexippus. The sequence goes on from NC_083547.1 coordinate 7,630,764, forward strand.
TTATATTTATATGAAAATGAATTTAAAATCAAAGCAATCTACACTTTAGTTTCAGTGGTATTTAAACAATACAAAATATAACATAAAAAAAAATTATCTAACTTGTTTCAATGAATTTTTCATTTCATATTCTGTGTTAAAATTTAATTTGTTATTTGTCTAAGAAATCTACTACTCCATGATCTTAGTTAATATAATATTCATTGTATCAAAAAAATTTGAAGCTCGTATGTACAAAATATGTATGTGTGAGATCACACATAGCTGATTGCCGAAATAAGCGGCTGTTGATTGACTGATATAATAAAATCGACCTTTGAAAGACGTCTGTTAGGTGAAGTTAAAGAATATATTGCAAGTTTTTACTCTAAATATATTACAAACCGAAGTGAATGGTGAAATTAATTAAAGTTTCTAAAGATTTTGTCGCCTATGATTTTTGGGTATTCTCTTTGGCGAACAATGTACTGAACAAACTCGTAAAAGGTAAACACTATAAGAGTTTTGTCTTCCATTTCGAGGTTCTGCTGTAATATATTTTCGATCTAAAAACAAATTTATAGTTTCACTGTTCAGAAAACTCTTTCATATTTCATATAAAAACCTTGAACTTTCAGATTTGTCATAATTCCATGTATATAGTTATAAGGCTTCTGTTCCTTTTTATTTAAAAATGATGATTACATATTATCTTAAAACAATTTAAAACTCGTTTTATTTAAATTACATCAAAGCATCAATCATCATTAAGTAACGGCATAATATAACTAATTCATATAAGGGCGAACATAGAAACAACACAATATTTTTACAGCTGAATTCATAGCTGTATTTGTATAAAATTTTAATTTCCTTTTAAATCTAATTCCCTCGTTCCCCAAATATTTAAGCTTCAATATAAACAGATGCTTCAAACCGATACCGCATTTTATTTATGCATTGAATGTAAACGCTAATAAATTACATTTTCTTATTCTGTATATCATTTCCCATTTAAATATTAAAAATTGAGATCAAGAAATTGTCATCTTTATAATTTTTACTTTATTATAAATTGATCCAGCTGCTATTTTCTAACTATTTTCATGTTTCATATCATGTAACAAAACCTTCATCGACAAATGAACGTATAAAGAAAAAAAAAGATTTTTTCGATTTGAACCATTTGTACTCGAAATTCGAGAGTTAAACTAAACGGACCCTGGAACTTTTTAATGTTAGTTTCTGACGTATGTTTTATAAAAAGGGTACGATGTATATTTTTTTAACAAAAAAGCTGCATTGTTACCAACGTGCTGTTTTCATTTTTTGTGTTTTCTATGAAAAAAATATCAATCACGACGTACCTTAAAGACAAGATTTAAATAGTTTGACTTCAATTTGGATCTTCGTCCATTCAACATCACATATAACACATAATACTTCTGATAAATGTCTTTGATAACGATCCACAGTCACGAATGGCACTCGATTTCCACTTTATATAATCGATGATCGTTAAGCATACGTGCGGCGGAAACATTTGTCAATAAAATCTCAAAATACAGATCTATATTCATGTGCAATTCTTGCATATTATAACAATTTTATGTAACTATTTATATTGAACTGTTATTATTGAAGTAGCCTTGATTTTATTGTCTTAACTCACGGATGAACAATTCTCTAATTCATGAGCGCATTATGAGAAAACATTTTTTAATACACAAAAAGACAATGCGACGAAGAAAATATGTTTAATTATTAGGTACGAATTGTTATACAAAAAATTTTGGGACAAAAGGTAATTGAAATTATTTAATGCATTTAATTTGTTTATGCCACCTTAAATCGACCTTTTATCGGGGTCGATTATGATTTTTGAGATTTCTATTGGTAATTACACCAACTAATAATTCCTTATAAATATTTGCGTCATATTATATAGTCGGGAATAGGCATTTTTAAATTTAACTTTCATCAATATATCGACGGGTGCCAAACGTGCACGCTACATGTGTAAGAGGTCAGTATAGTAATTGTGCCTATTAAAAGTTGACTTTCCATCACAACATTTAACTATCCTATAAACTAAAGATTAGTTCTTATCTTTCATGGTACATATTTTCTCATGTCATATTTACTATATAGGAGACCATATAAAACTCAACAAATTTATATCATAATTACCTTTTTTATTTCTGCTCATTCGAAACCTGTGTGTAAATCTGCAACTCAAAAACCGAAGCGGTTTCTGGTTGTGGTCAATAAATTTAAATAGAGTATTAAAGTTGTAAGCATATTATTTAATTTTCATTAGCTTTACTTAAATTTCTAGTTTCTGTTCCCAAATTTTTATACACAGTAGTTCTTTACAAATTCGAATTGAAATGAAGAAAGCAGTTAAAACTAAACGATTTAATAGTTTATCAAAAAACTCATTGTATTGAATATAGAAAGAATACAATTTCTTAGAACTATCTTATATTAGTTAAAAATAATTTATGAAAATATAGCAAAAATACTCAAAACTAAAAACCGACTTTAAACTTTTAAGTTAATTTTCGAATGTATATTAAAACAAAGTGATATACGAACTTGAAGTTGAAATAAAAACTCAAATATCTGTTTTTATTTTTTATAATTTGTTTTTTGTCACTACATACAATTTTGTTATAATATTTAATCAAGCAAGTTTCATGATTTCACTTAAAGATATGAGAATTTATTTTATGTAAACATTAAACAACTGGTAATTTTACTGGCTCCATAGTTTTTTATAAATTCTTCTTTATTCTTAAATTAAAAATGGATTTTAAAACCTCTAACATCTGGCAGATGACGATGCTCGTAACGTATTGCCCATTGTTTAAAAAAAAAATGTTAAAACTACGTTTTGAAACACATGGTTTTCTAGATTTCGTTAAAAAAAAAGTAAAATATGGTCTTTAATTTGAAAGATATTTAAAATAACAATAACAGCTATGTAAAACAGGCCAGTAAGAGCTGCATAAAAAATATTTTTTATTGATAAATAGAAATAAAGTTTAAATGTTTTCCTGCAAGACGAAATCATTATTAGTTTTTATCACTTTAAGTTTAACTTTGGTTCGTGTGTAAAATTCTCAAGCGAAAGTAGGTGTAAAATATAATACTATGGTCAGACGTAAATAAATATTACTTTTATAAAAACAGTTTATTATTCTCAAAATTTAATTACAAATGTGCGTTATCATTTAAAAGTAAAACTAAGTTCGAAATGTTTTGTGTTAAAATTACTACTTTTATGTCTGACTTCTTTTTTTTATCAAAAACATAGATTGTCAACCTTTCATTAGATTATAACTTTCACCACTCAAGCTTGTTACACATTACATTTTTTAAATGACTTTAAATCTGATTTCAAGACATAAAGCAGTATGAATACTTAACAGATCACATAATATGAGTTGAATTTAAATAATACTTTTAACACATGTTCCTTAAATTGTATACATAGCCACGTGTGTATATCTAAATTTATACGTCCATTCGTGGGCGAAAACGTTAGACGTTTTTACAGTATAGATTTAAATTATTAATTAAATATTGACCGAAATAAACAAGTATAACGGATATAGCAAATTTTTACATGAGTATGTTAGCTACAACTTTAGTTCACTAATAAAATTACAGTCTAAAAATATACATACATATGGTTACTGAAGCCATAATAGGTTTTTTAGTTAATTAAAATATTATATAATGTACCTACTAGATAGTATATTAAAATATTAAAAAAAAAACTAACATATTAATTTTTTTTATTCAACATTATTCTTATTACTCACGTAGGTCTCACTTTTATTGAACATTCTAAGTATTTTTAAAAAATCTACTATACACGATTATAGAAACGAAACTTCACTGGTTAGGAGCACTAAAGATGAGATAAATGAACTTGTGTAAGAAAATCTGGATTGATCGTTAACGAAGTACACTCCACAGTCGCTACCATTTCGTAGAACACCAACAAAAGATGTGATAAAATATAGATATAGATATCTTTCAGAAGAAAGAATATATAATTCCTCATTCTGATAACACCACAAAATGTTTAATTGATTGATTATTTTATAGTGGAATCAATGCTTTCGTATATTAGCGACACAATCAGATCCGAATATGGGTCATTTCCTATTTCTTCTTATAATTTTGTAAAAAAATCTCTCAGGTTCAAATTTTTTTACATTTTTACACTTCTATCACAAAAACTCTTTTGGTGCCTCTACTAGTTTCCATGGTTTTCTAAATAAGTTATTTTTCCGATAAACTTTAAGAGTCTAGAACGGTTTAGATTTAAGCTATAAATAATTTTACTGCCAGAATAATATAACTTAACGTAAATAGTTATAACAAAAACGAAAAAATAAAATAAAAAGACTTACAAATACTAAAATATAACACCCTTATAATTAAAACGACAAAAGGAGTTTACATTCTGTGTCATTTTAAAAGCAACAAATGTAATTTTTAATTCTGTGGTTTCTATTCAGATTTTAATTCAAGCATTAGCTCAGCATTGCTTTAATGTTTACAGCATAATTGTATAAATTTATTCTGTTTCTATTTAATAATCATTGTATTTCACGATTGTTATATTTAGTGGTAATTATAACATTATCTATATATCTGTAATTGTATACTGTAATATATATGCTAATATAATGTTTTCTTTATATATTTCCTTATTTTATTTTGAAACCCCAAAATATTTCAATTTCACTATTTTATTTAGCAAAAGCCCCAAGCGTTGCGTCTGCATAGATCTGTTTTTAGGGGTCCGTAAAGACACATTATTTAAAAAAAATGGTGAGTTTGAATAAGGAATAGCTAGCTGACAGCGTTATCTAAGAGTAAATTATATTTTGAACAAATAACAATAAAGACTTTTCACAAACCCAAAAAGCCTTATACATTTTTTTTTCATTTTCGCAATCCAAATAGGGCCAAACTCTCTGTATAACTTATATATTTTAAATAGACACATGCTGGTAAAATATAAAGGTATTTTATTTTATGAAAATTTATACGGGATAAAAAAGACAATTTATAAATAAAGCCAAAATTATATAATATACTGAAACCTTAATGCAAGTTCGACTACCACTTGACGTCTTTTATGTGAATGACCTCTGTATACTGCGGCTCATCTCCGGACAAGATTACATTCCAACGTCATAACGATGCCATTGCTTAAACGAAATGATCCCGATTAAAGTAAGATAAGCCGATAGAAAGCATTACGACAGAACAAATGCACACCCAATCTTTTTGTTTGGACAAAGTAATATGTTTTTATCTTTTTAAAGTCAATTTAGGTTTAAAAGGAAATTGTTGTTGTCTTTAAAGAATGATATCATTACTTAAGGTAAGATTGTTTGAAATTATATTAATTTAATTTTAAGTTTGTAGGAAGTGTAGTTACTAATAATTTTGATTAAATTGTCTGACCTTATCTGCTTTTATCCTATTAATGCAATAAAAAGTCTCTGTATAATACTTGTTAGCCTGTTTATAAATATTATAAGACTAAACGCCTTTTATACACTATACTCTCTACTAATATCAATGTAGGTGAGTTTTGTAAAATGATGAGGTGTAATGGCTGTATGGGAGAGATAAAACAAAATATGTACAAAAGTACCAATTAAATTTTTAAAATGTTATTACGATAGTTTATTTTGTTAAAATTTAACTTGCATATTCTATGTCTGTTCCACATTTTAGTCAAAAAAAAGAAAGGTATCCAATATTTTCAGGAGTACATTTAAATAAATCTATGATTTTCGGATAGACTACGAACATTTATGTATATTTTTTTACATTTTACCCGGCGTTTACCCAGCGTTTACAGGAACCTTAATCTCGGGTAGACAACATAAAAATGTCTGTTAGTTAGTGTCGCTATCTGTCTTCTACTGCCAATTTTCTTTTAATTTTCTTGCGAGCTGCTCTGGGTTCACGAACAATACGCTAACTGTATCTTAAAGTCTGGCAGTGTGGTTACTTACATAGGATTTTATATTTTTAACGAGAGAAACTGAGGTGTTATAAAATTGCCAGCCATCTTCTCTATTGAAACCAGGACATGTTTTAATTTCAATATGTCATTATTATAAATTTTAACAAACATTGACCAGTTACATTCTTAAGAAATATAAAGTTAATATTATTTTAAATACAAAGATTTCATAATCCCTCTAAGTTTCATTTTGGCAACAAAATCTTGTAAGAAGTTTATCAACAGAAGTTAATACCGCATTTAAAAGAAATGAAGTTTCATTGATGGCAAAAATGAATTATTTAGACGCATTAGTGTCTTTTACTAAGTAAGAATGTTGCTACAAAGGAAAATTACTCAACCCCCAGTTTCAAAGTCAGTCATTTAATTAGTATATAACTGTGACTCCAAAAATACCCTTTGTTTGTAAATTTATAAATGTTTGATAAAATCATTTAATTTTTACATAAACTTACGTAAAAGTACGATATAAAAATATTTGGTAGTTAATAAATTACTTATTTTCGTATTTCCTAGTTTTTTAATTTTGATTTCGTTGTCAAAAAGCTTAAATAGCCTTAAGATCGTTTCAATTTTACGGATTATATGATATCTAGAACATAATATAAGTAATAAATAGAAATTAATTTCTTTTCGTATGAAACAGAATTCAGATATATTAAATTTCTTGGTCTCGTTTCTATCGTATTTCAACTTTAATATTAATTAAGGGCAAGCGCGCCCAAGTAACAGATGTTTCATAGCGATCCTAACTTTTATATACGCATTGAATTAAGAAATTCAATTACTTTACAAATAGAAATAGCATTTAGGGTTAATATTACCAGTTTTAATACTGTTTATACTGATGTTAAAAGATGAAAGGATAAATTAAATGTAAGACCATTATAATGTTTTTATTCTGGTCTTTTCACAGATTTATTAATTAACAAAGTTTTAAAACCAAGATGCTTGCCATACCAAAGAAATGTCCATTAGACATTAGTCAACGCAATATAATACAAGTTCGATAGTGGGTCTGAGGTCACTTCCGTTTCAGGACAGTTAAGTTTATCGATCGGAGCTTAAAAGAAATCCTGGCAGAAATTTATTGTGAGGTCTGCTTTGTGACCTCTGTTGTGGAACCTCGCATTAAACTTCGGCCCTTCATACGCCTTTCCCTTCAAGTGAGAAAGACAACAGGTGTGCACCATCTTCTGATATCCAATCGTGCGGGACAACGGGAGAAGAGTCGCCGGCTCTACAGTAACCTCTTGCGATCCATGGCTCTACATGAGGCGTACTATTAGTTTACGAGGCTATCCAACGATTTCATGTGGCAACCAAGTGCTGCTTGTATCAACTCGACTTTAGAATGGTTTTGCAAATTTCGAAACATAAGCTGAGAGTAAGAGACTGTATCACCTACAGATTTATACAAATAATTACCGGACATTGGCTCTTGACTCAGATACTCAGAGTCGAATCGGAGGGGAGAAATGGCCATAAGATCCCAGTTGCGCTTCTTACCAGAACTCCACCCGGCCCACGCTGGAGGACCATCCGTGATATCGGTATGACCGTTACACCGGCCTGACATATTCATGATTTCCCCACTCTGCCATGCGGGTAGGATTTCATATGTTATTTGTCCAGGTTTAAGAAAATCACAGGTCATGTATCTAAATATGCTGGCACATTTGGGCAAGTAATGAAAAATATCAACCCCTGACTTTGGATTCAGTAGGAAGACGTGTAAAAAAACTTATTCATGATCGCAATTTGATTAAAACCAATCTTTTCAAGCATAGACACAAAATTTAACATAGCTGGCCACTCAGTACTTTATGCGAACACTTTGGAGAATGTGAACTATATAATCTTTCTCGTATAGAGGCAAATTGATCCGCTTTCTCTTTCCTAATATAAATAGAAAAGGATTGGAATATTTTTCTGTTGCTGTTATTTTGCGTATTTTTCGTATTCTTAGAATTACAATTTGTGTGTTTTCAAGTCAAAAATTGTTCGGATTTGCTGGGATAGTGCTTGTCTCACCTCCATTTTTTTTACACGTAACATTAGGTGAAATAATATTTGAGAATTCTCCGGTTTGTGTAAAAGAAAAAAAACTTATTTACTTATTTGTAAATTTTTTAAGCAAAGTTTTTGAATATCATTGCTATAATACATTTTACTAATGTGAGTTGCCACAAACAAAATAAAATGTATTTAGCTGGTTGGATAAGAACATTTCTAGATATATTTATTTCTGTGGGTGCAAAAATGCATGTAAAATGGTGAAACATATTTACAGAGCAAAAGCAAAATACACGTTTTTTAACGACTCCTAAGGGAGGTTCGCTCTTTATTTATTATTCTCATTCCCATTTGACCCACCTTTAATTCTCGCTTGATCCTTGAATAATTTAAATCTACGGATATAAAAGTACGCAATAAAAGCGTATTTATTAACTCGTTATGAAAACGAATATTAAAATCATCAAGATGTGTAAAAATATGCAATTTTGAAAGAGAAAGAACATATTTTATCATTTTTCTTAATAGTATTTTATAAAGGTAAAAAAAATGAGGATAGAAAGTTCTTAACGTGAACTGGTAAATATTTTTTTTATGTACGGCTTTGTACTTGTATTTAAACAGTGATTAAAGATTTAAGTAAGTTTTAATAATTTTACTTAAAGTTCTAAAGAGTTTTATCGTAGACGTTTGGTAAAACAAATTTTAGATACAAGTGATGAATGTTTGAGTTTTCTTATTCCACAGACTTCTAGAAACGTCATTCTTTAAATGAGCAATTGATATTTGTGTAACTAAAATTAGTCTATTTCAAAATGACAAAATTTTAATAAAAGTAGTTTAAGAAGACAATATTCAATTACAAGAAAGCAATTTAGAGTTGAGCATAAAGAAGTTAGCGTCACTTAAATGCCATTTTGCAATGGTGGGTAGACGATTCCGCCCGAAAAAATTTATTACTATAAGACATAGGACAAGAAAAAATCTGATACGTATTAATTAGACTTGTTCGAGACTCGTTCGAGAGCGTGAGTGGAAACCTTCTTCTAGAAAGAGTGTAGAAATTTTAAGCTATATCTGATGTTAGACGTGAACTATTTTATTTCTTTTGCCAAAGAGTAACGGCAGCCTTGACAGAAAGTCGACGGCTTTGATAGAAAATGGTGTATTTAATAAAATGATCTCTCAGATCTGAGTATCGCCGTCAGCCACTCATGAGAAGTGAACGTGAAGGTTGAGGGCTCTTATAAGGCACAGGTTTCAGATTACTAAGGCTTCTTCCCAAAGAATAGTGTAATATAAATTATCTTCTTTGATCCGTCTTATATTTCTTAACTGTAACCAGGCACGTTATTTGATTGGTTACTTCTACGTTCATAACTTATGATTTGATAATTGACAGCCGCTTAGGACATTTTTATTCCTGGTTGGAAATTATTTACTTGCTATTAATTACATAATAACTTCATATAGACGAAAAACAAACGAAACATTTACCATAAATGTTAACAAAAAAATTGTTACTAAGAATCGTCTAGAATATGGTATTAACATAAATGATAATAAGCTTTTGTTAGCATATAATGGAAAGACAACCCTTATAAGCTTCGAGAAAAATCTTTTGTGTTATTTATAAATGATGAAACATATTCTTTTTGTCTCGATTTATTATTTACTTTTGTAAATAATCTCAAAATCAATCAGAATCAGACAGAATATTACATTAATTGCATTCAAGAGTAACTGAATCTTATTTATATTAACCTCCGCATAGTGAACTATATTATAACTAAAGTATGATTTAAATATGTACATCAATTACGTCAGGTCATTTACCTGTAATGTCCGGTTCTTAAACACTAAGCGTGTGTATCTAACCATTACATTGAAATATATGTAGGGCTGATGCGCTGTCTTGCCATTGGTTTTTTACCTATCAGCGTCAGGACTATCTGCTAGATTGAGCATTAGTCACTTCTATTGAAATACTATACCGACATCTTTTCTAATATATTTGAAGAAATTAAAGAATCCTCTATAATCAGCCCGGAACTACTCCCCACAAAAAGAATAAAAGATTGTCTGCTTATTTCATTAGAGTGGACGAAGCTCACAACGCCAATGTATTTAGTACCATTGATTTAGTAAATCTGATTAGTCTTATCAATGGCCCGATTTATTATTTAATTAGATCAGACAACTAAAAATATAGTTAAGTGTTGTAGTTACATCATACATTGTCATTTTATCTCTGTCATATGTCATTATAATCAATATTAAAAAATAAGCAATTATAAATTAAATATTTTTAAAGACTATGGATTCATGTAACAATTTAGGGCTTGTAAAGGAAGATTTTATTGCTTCTTGTAATACATTAATTACTAGGTTTTTAACTTATGACTCCATCTATATAAACTTTGAAGAAAGAAATAAAATATTTATCAAAATCATCTGAGTAATCTAGTCTGTGTCATATGACTACAAAGAAACTACAAATATTACAGCAATTTAAAGCTAAAAGTGACTGTGGGAGAGATTATTATTGTTTTAAAAATATTCATGAGTTTTATAATTGTGAAGTTTTTTTTACATATTTTTAATAGTTTTATTAAATTTGAAGAGAACCCTTACACATGAAGTGTCTTTTACAATAACATTAAGCACTTAATCGAGTAATCACAGGCCAAAACTGCCTAACATTATCTTGTAAAACAGCTGAAACTCTACACTGCTAGGTCGATACTAAACAAACATAGCAAAGAACCGTCGTAAGTTACAAAAGTGAAAAACCTCAATGCAATTGGTGGATACCTTTGAGAGCCAAATTGCTACAGACAGATATACAGATATAGACACAAACCAACTTGTAATACCCCTTTATTTGTGCAGAGAGTTACAAATAATTAATAGACATCGATCTGTCCAAACAAATTTATGAAAAGGGCATTATTCTAAAGGATTATAATAATGACGAGTTAAAGTAAGAAAACCTTTTACTCCGACTTCTGTTAATTGAATGTCGAAACTATGATGACTTTAGCGTAAAAAAAAACAAGGAGACCTAAAAAGAACTTCTCCTACTATTAAGAAAATCCGAATGTCAAAACGAGTTTAAAAAATATAGATGTAGAATAGACTATATTAATATTATTTTCGAAATTTTAACACTAAAACTAAATATATATTTGTTTTTACTATAAATTTTGCAAACTAATTTAGATTTGTTACACTTTTTCTAAATTGTTGGAAACACTCTATTTAAATATCCCAAATAAAAGAAAATACTTGTTTTATAAAAATAAGTATTTTTAACATATTGGTTTTTCTATGATTTAATACTTTCGCATAGATGACTGACTTGACTGATTTATTTTCAATGCTATGCTTAATTTATAGCACCCGAATACTTGACAAACAATATCTGTCCGTCGGCGCGGTCGTTTTATAATACTCATTTTATTTTATATTTAATAATTTATAAGACACCAGTAACCGAATGTTGTGGTGCTATAGTGGCGATCTCAAAGTTTTAGTTTAAAAATAATCTTTGATTGAAAATAATCAGTATTTTAAGCATAAAAACCATGAAAATTTTGAATGGCAATATATATATTTTCTTATTTTTTCATCGTATGTTTTTAACACTTACTTTGCTTCAATAGACGGAGATACATAAATAGAACCAATCTAAAGCCATAAAAATTGGTCCAACGGCTAACAAGTTAGAAATAATCGCTGAGATTCAACTTTGTTTTTAATATTAAGATATGTCTTACGTCGTAGGCTTACTTAAAAGAAATAAGGCTTCCCCAATCGTATGCCCTTCAAAAAAAATTTTTAACAAAAGTTGCTAGGTCGTAGCTAATATTTATGGCCTGCTGCTGAGAGAAAAAAGTTAATGAAACTTGTATCTAAAATTGGGACATAAAATCGAAAAATTAATGGAGATAAAGATGATTAGGATACACGAGTTTGAATAATAAAATTTTGAATGGTCCCGGGAATATGCAAATATTTATGTAGAATATATATAACAACTTTCTTTAAAATAAATAATGCCATAGCCTTATCGAGTCGTTATTTAATATTTCCCTTTTATCTTTTTATATTAATTCATTCTCCAGATTCCATGAAAACTCTGCAAATTGACACTATCATAAAATCTCAATATTTCTGATATGTATATATATCGACATTAATTTACCTTTGAGTCTAATTTTCAGAATTGAATGCGCAAGCGTCACCTTGGTCCTCCGTAAAAGCAATGAAAGTGGTCGTTGGCTACTTTCTACGTTGGGTGTTTCCGGGTCTACCCCACGGAGCTCCACATTTATTTATTCCCTGTATTTAATTCCCTTTTTCTCTCCCCTTGTTTCAGAGGAGAGTAATTAAAGCTTAACACCCAGTGCAAAAAAAAAGGATTAAAAATAAATCAACAACAAAATTCACTTTTTATTGTAAGTTAGACATTAATTGGGTACAACAAATCTACATCGTGTTTTTGATTCTAAATATGTTCCAGTATGTATGCGGGCATGAGCCGGCCTATGTTAAAACCTAAAGGTATGTTAATACCCAGTTAATTTTCTAGATACAAAGTAATCATAATTGTTATTATATTCTAAAAACTATCAATAACAACAGTGAACAAAATAATAATTACATTAATTTTTTTTACGAATTAAAGAATTAATTAAGTTCCTAGTCTAGGAACCTAATCAACTGCTAAATAGAAGTTTAAAAATATTGAAGTAAAACGTAAAGAAAACAATTCATACCAAAAGCTTTGTACTACTAAAACGCATCCAAAAAACTAAGTTACATTTTGTAATGAAAGTTTAAAACTATTCAATACATTTTCATTTTTACTTAATATACAAGTTGGTTTTCAAGACTTCCTAAACTTTAGATTATTCTGGAAAATTATAAATTATATTTCTATATTTCTCTGTGTTAGTAAACAACTTATTAATTGACGAGAAAAATGTTCATGCATTTTCACGCTGATTTGGAATTTTCACGCCAATTGACTTTCACGATGAATTGAAATTCTGCTGCAGTAAAGATATTAAATTACCCACATAAATATTTTTTTATATTGATTTTTTTTTTTAATACGAGGTTCATTTATTACATTAGCATAATTTTAACATACATTAAGTATTATGCATAATTATCTATACTTTCAAATAGTGGGTAGTATCAAATAAATAAAATATATTTAATTATGTATATTTCATACAGTCAAATTTACTTACAATTATTCAAACATATCAAATAGAAAAATGCGGACAAGCAAAGAAACTGATTACGTCAAAGAAATGTTATTACATCATGACAACACTAACGAAATTTTATTATACTTATTAGTTTTTGAACAGACATTATTATATATTATTATTTTTCTTCTTAAAAGTATTTTAATTTATGACAAATAAATTGAAGAGTATGTTTACTATGCTTTCATTAGCTCTGTGTAAATCCATCTATACAGTTAGGTCACAAGTAAGGTTGCAATGTTGACCTAGTTTACGAGACATCAATAAAAGCCACTCTTTGAATTGAAAATAGGTAACCTATTCTTCCTATCAATGATATACTTTTAAAGTTAAAAATTCAATAATTTTTGTTTTTATAAAAGTTAAAAATAAAACAATCTAAAAATATATTTCAAGGCAAAAATAAGAACCAAAGATATGCTATGATATTTATTTATGGATGTAATAGTTATTTACTGTCCAAAAATTGTACTCTTCATGAATACCTAAATGTCAATAATAAAATTACTTCACAAATATATTTGAACGGTTGCAAGTAAGTTTGATGATGATGCAAATCCTTAACATTCAGAAATCTTTGATACATAACTAGACAATAAAATAGACATCAAACTCGAGTATATATTAGACACATCATATCTATTATTAATATAATATACAGAACAGATATATGTTACCCTTTATACCCCGTCAGATTTAGTACCAAAAGCGTTAGCAAAAATACTAAAAAAATAAAATTAAAAAAATATTAACACATGTTTGTTCCTATGAGAAAATTAATGTTTTGGTTTTGACTTTGTGCAGTACTTGAATAAAAATAAAAAATAATTAAATATTTCAAAAGCTTGAAAAATTCTGTTTGGACTTTCACCTATAGCCCAATACAGAATAAATATATACGACGTTTTTCATTTACAGTTATGAGTTAGATTTCTATTTGTATTTTATTGGCAAAATGTAATAAACTTAAAATCTATGTACTCTTTTTGCTTAAAAAATTTAACTTAAAAAAAGGAGTCCTAACCCAAAATTAAATTGACCTAACATTAAAGAAAATATATTACTTAATACATGTTTCAAATTTAAGATACTATAAAAACAAAAAACAACTATATGAAAAATATAAATTTTATTATAATGAATTAAAATAATTTAAAGTTGAATATATTTAACAAATTACTAATTAAATTTTCAAACAGTTAAAGTTCTAAAAAAGATAAAAGTGACATGATATATGTACTTTTATATACACATATATGTAAAAGTTATATTTTCATATAAACTTATCGATTGTTTGTAATTTTTTGTCATTAATACTATATTTTCTAATAAGTTTTTTTAATTATTTTTATTATTTCTTTAAAAAGCACATTTAATCCATTTCCAGAATTACTAGTTTTATGAAATAATATTCTGGTTTTTGATTGGCAGAAGATAAAACTTTTATTCCTTTTTTAAATTCGTATTATTATTATTTTTATTAGTATTTTTAAAACCGTAACAGTTGAGTGTTATCTGATATCTGTAGTGCATTATTTTTTCATTAATACTTAATAGTGCTTGGTTATCACCCCATCTTATGGTATACCTACCACTGATGTAGGTTTAGATAGTAAGCGTAGTATTTAAGTAAAAACCGAAGTAATTAAGCTGGACCATATTTGCCATAAAATCACCAAGATTCTTTGCATTTACCACAGCCTTGGGTAAGTCCAAGGTAATGGGAAGGGTAATAAATAATTAATAATAAGTTAAAAGTCAGGGCCACCTCAAAACCTAATAAATGAAGGAGATCATCGTAATTCAAGATATTTTCTGAAAAATTGAAGTTAAGCTGAGTAGACTCCTTTGGTCCGGAACAAGACACACTTTTGCTTAAAAAATCACAAGATTGGCATGGTCATATTCGGAGATTGCTCGAAGTTCAAAATTAACACGTTCCCCCATGAAACTCTCCTTTGTTGGGTTGATTGATTGATTGGGTTGAAAACTGGGTTGATACCACTTGGCAAACTTTGCTGTGACATACCACTTTGCTGTGACCTAAGTAACCAAAGACACTCTGTTATATCAGACCGTTTTATAATATAAAATAATGTTGCGAAGAAGACGCATCCTCGAGGAACCTCATTAATCGTAGTTGGCTCACTAAAATAGCTATTAACTGATTGTAGAGTTCGGTCTCTCACAAAGTCAGAAAAAGAAACAGACCGCGAGATACTCCATAGCTAGAAACTTTACCAGTAAGGATATCATGTACATCAATTTATGTATGTTAATGCTCTGAAGGGCAAGTAGAACAGAAACAAATGCCACATTTGTAGACTTTCAAGATTTAATCATTATGCTGGTCATTAAAGAGAGGTTACGAAATTTTGTCAAAACATGAGACAACTCGGGCATGCGTGTTTTCAGCACAATGGCTAGGATACCATCTTTCACGTCAACAATAAGTAGAGTTCTCAGTATCTGGTTATCGTGCAAGATACACCGAATTCTTCTGCTTTTCAGATAGACTATATTCGACAAAAAAAGATGGAAGGAACAAAGTATTCCATTACCTGACTTATCATATCAGCCATAGATCTTCATTAGAACTATAAACCCGATGCCATGTATTGTGTTGCTAGTATGGTGACCATTTTTTGTTTCTTCAAAACACAAGTGAGGGTGAGAATGAGGTTGGAAGATCGCTTTTACATTTTGGCAGGTGCTAGCTACCAAATGGCACTTCACGACTTTGAACTCAATGGAGACATGTGGACAAAGGCTAATTGGTGACAATTTCATTAAAACCAATTCAGGCCGCCTTAAACAATAAATGTAAAGAAGCGTTTCAGTATTCTCTAGGACAGCCATTAAAAAAGGTTTTGGGAAGAAGAGGCTTTTGGAATGGTTGTTAGAAAGCAAGAGGATAAGTTGCCATATCAACAGGAAATAATGTTCCAGCATTGATAAAAAATAAATAAAGTCCATATTCAAATGGTTACCTATAAAAAAAACTATTTGAATGTTCGTCTCTACAGGCATTGTATAAACGGATATATTATTTTTCTAAGATTATCATTAATGAATTAGATCAATGTTCTGCAATCATAAGTATAAGCTCGTTATAACAAATTAGTCGATAATATAAATGTCTTATCCAGACTTTCCAAACATCTTTTAGTGTGATGGAGTTTTTCCACAATGAC
The DNA here is from genome assembly GCF_018135715.1 of Danaus plexippus. Lineage (NCBI taxonomy): Eukaryota > Metazoa > Arthropoda > Insecta > Lepidoptera > Nymphalidae > Danaus > Danaus plexippus. The sequence goes on from NC_083547.1 coordinate 7,647,299, forward strand.
AGCATTTTTTTTTACTTACCTATACTGATTGTTGATTCCTTTTAAGTAACAGATTTTCATAATAAATTTCAGCAGTAAGAGGATATATCAAAAGAATGCCTTGATTTTTATTTTATTTTCATTACGAAAACTCATTTAAATAAATGCAATGATTTTACTTTCGTATTTGTTGTCTCCATGATTATGTAAAGATTTAGATAACACTTATTTAGATAAAAGGACTATAATAACATATTAAGTTTTATCATATTAAGCAATACGAAAAATTTTGTCGTAAATTTAATTTTACTACAAAAAAATTTTAGAAAAATTGCAATAAGAACAGGTAGTATGTTAATATTAGCAAGATCTTAAAATTCTTAATCAGATAAATAGCTAATTGAGAACATAATTTATTCTTCATATTTAACATAGACATAAAAACATCTATAAATTATAACTAGTATCAGCAATACCTTCCTGCAACAATTTTAAACAAACAGTTGGTAAAAATTATAAACCCTTATCAGTGTAGTTTTGTAACAAAGACACAAAACACTAAGCCACCTAGAAAAATATATCAAAAAAATATCACTCTATTTAAAAAAATCTTTGAATACTTACATAGGCGCACTTGCATGTTGTCAGTAAAAAATTGATTTTCTTATTGTGTTATTCCAAAAGAAAGCTGAAATATAAAGTTCATCCTACAAAGGCTAAGGGCAGGGAATAATACGTACAATATTGTCCTTAAATACTCGTATTACCTTGGAAGTATATTGTAGAAACTCGAGCTTTGGACAAAATTTTATAAGACCGGAAAGAATTCTTTAATAAAGTGCCATACTAATTATGCAAAACAAGGTAAGGAGAAAGAATATAAGAGTACTAGTTTTGTCAAAATAATAATTTTATAATAAAAAAAAACTCATACATAATAACATAAAAAAACATGATTAATTTTATTCTATTTTATTCGAACAAATTTCAAGTCTTGCTAATGAAATGCTACTTACATCTCTCATTAAGTGAAGTGTAAAATTCACGCGAGTTATCATGTTAGAAATTTCAATAAGAATTTTTCATCCAGCAATTTTTCCAGTACTGAATAAATGCACCGTATTAGATATAAGTGTAACATTAATTTAATCTTTCTAAAATTTGCTGAACGCATTTCTGTTTTTAAACATGAAAACCAATTAGCAATAAATATAAACACTAATTAATAAATTGTATTTAAATAAGATTTTTGTGAAAAATGTAACTTTCCTTTAAATTAGTTTCCAATGAATTAAAGTTTACATACTAAAAGTTTATATTTTGTATTGAATCAAAATATTTAGTATTAAAACACATTTCATTTATAAGTTGGTGGCCCCGGAGTGGTGATAATGCCTTTGAAAGAAATTTAGTCAGTTTATAAGTTGGTGACACATTTCATTTATACTGAAATAGGAATATTTAAGTCCGCAGTAATGGTATAGCTCATGATATCTATTGTGTGTAATTCAAATCAGAAAGTGACAAACTTTCTCCTCGAATATCGAGTTTTAAATTTGTTACCAACAAAAGTAAAATACGATTAGGTCAAAAGTTTTCTCTCTGTTCTGAAGTCATAAGTTAATTTCGAAAGATTGAATTATACGATCTCCTTTAACACTAATTCTTCCTTAAGTTATACACAAATTCAATTCTAGGATTATTTAACAATACAATGATACAACTTTTCTATCTATCAATACCCCTACCCTAATATATACTCTATAGTTATTAGAGTATCAATAACAACGAGGATCATTTATTAAAATTTGCTTAAATATTAACAAAATTCTTTTAATAACGAAAACTATATTATATAAAATTCATATAACATTAAATAAATACCACATTTCTTTGAAAGATAAATATTTTTATTGAAGCATCGGTGAATAAAAGCAAAACATTACTGTGGGACCTTATTAAAATTATTGTACGCAATGTTTCTGTATAACTATGATAACCATAACAATGTTTTGGATATTTTTATAAGATACTAGTAGACCTGACAGACTTTGTCCTGTCATATCAAAGATATCTTTTAGACCAAGAAGTTGAGTGTGGAATATACTTCGTTTTGAAAACCATTATGAGCTCTTCGTAAATGACATTAAGTGTGCGATCTATCTGAACAGCTAACAGACAACTGACAATTAACTATTTAAAATAGTTTCCACATAAAGTATATTTTAAAAAAAGTGCAATGAGATTTTGCAATGAGGATAATTGTTTATTTTTCTTAAATTTTGATAATTGCCGCGCAATTTTTTTAATATTTTTCTGTCATAACCTTCTCCTGACAAAAACAAACACAACAAAAAAAAATACAGTGATATCGGTCCAGCCGTTCACGCGTTATGGATATAGGAATTATTTTTTTATATACATATATAGATTATAATATCTCTCTATTTTATAACTATATAATTATATTACCCTGCTATCGGGTGAGATGTATTATAATCTTATAAAACAAATTTAAATCCGGAAACAATAATTATATTATCATTTGTTAAAAAAGTGAATTCTCCCTCACCTAATTTCTCTAAAGTATTTTGTATTTTATGTATAAAATAATAATATTTTTGTAAACTAATTAGTAATTCTTTGGCATAGTTTAAAATATTACTTATTACGAAAATGTCACTCACATAGGAGTAATATATTTTTAACAAATTAGGGGAAAGCGATATGCACAATGTTGCTATGGCTCACATTTCATGGCTATATTCTCAATATTAAAATAGTTTAGAGCGTAGCATTACCCGGAAACTTTAATACGCATTGGTGAGTTAACCGTATTAGAATTTCTGCATCATACCGTGATATTTGTAGGTATTTTCACCAACCAGATTTTGATGTCTACTTATGACGCTGATATTAATAGTTTTATTTGAATAGAATTAGGAACAAATAAAAGGTTGTTTACTAAGATTCTGCCCTCACCACCAACGACTTCATTTCCACCGTCACACCTGTGAAATGACAGTCCAGAACTATACGGTCGAAAAAAAAATAAAGGATCATAAATAGCTGCTTGTTATTGCAATTGGACTATGAAGTGTATGAACTTATTGATCAAAATTATTACATAAAATTTGTATAATGTGTAATATGTAAATTGGATTTCAAAATGTCAGTAAAAGATTTCAGACTTTTCCAGATTGATCTTTTACGGAATCAGATGGAGATCGAGTTTGTTTTGAAATCTGTGCAATAATGTAATAATAGATTAAAAAAAGAATTATTCTCATTTTCACTACAATTTTGTCAGAAACATAATAAAATAATGTTTGATTTAAGAAAAACCGACTTAAAAAAGTAAATTAAAATTGCTTCACCCAGTTGAAAGTTACTAGGTAATAAATTTAGCAGAACCTATCGGAACATATTTACGGTCACAAATATATATACAGTATAACTCACAAAACGGTATATTCATACTTCATTCATATATCAAAACCCAAACAAAATGACATCATACATTAAAGTATGTACGAATGATATTTATCAAATGTATGAAAAGATATATGTAACGTGCAATGTCACTTCTATATTAAATTAAATTACTAAGTATATACATAAAAATATTTGACAATCTGAATAATCCAGAACATCATTTAATGCATAAAATATTTACTCTCTTTAAGAATTTGGTTTGCTAATGTTTAGCCAAACTGGTTAACCGTACGTAGTCTATTTAGTTTCAACTTTGCTGCATTCTCTCTATATGACAGATGCGATCTATCCACTTTACAAACAATGCGTCTTTAAAACTCAGTTTTTATATCATTAATTCTTTTTAATATATTATTTTTTTGTACAAATTTCTATGTTATAGTTAAATACTGAACTACAGATTATAGTACTTATCAGTTAACCTAATAGTTATCTAACAATATTATAAGATTACTCGGTAAATTTTTAAAACCAAAGGCACGTGAAACAGGATGGCATCGATTACAGATGTTTTGCCTATCTTTGTGGTCAAAAAAATCAACTCCCGCTCTCGGAAACTCCATAACCTATTTTGAACATTCCGGGAAATCAAGAACATAGTGGATCGCTTTCATAACAATCAACTTAATTTCGAATAATTGTCGTTACATATTATTAAAATGTTTTTAAGAAGTGAATTAATTCTTTAATTTACCATTTATAACACATGGAAACATCTGGTAGTTTTAGTATAAGCTAATAATTAAGCGAAATAATTATATAATATTACAAAAACGAACGTTTAGAATTTGGCAATATTAAGTATAAATTTTAAATTTGTAGGATTCAACCTATAAAAAAATTCACAGTGAATTGTAAGGGTTGTCCATGTGACTTTTGAACCAGTATATATTCAACAATGTGATCTTTTCCAAGTCATATGTACTTTCTAAGAGTATTTAGACACCACTGATGGATGGCGAAGGAAAACATCGTGAGGATTACTGGTCTTATAATTTCAAACTTTAAGATTGAAATCGCCAACCCGTCTTAAGCAAGAGTGGTGATTTATGCTCTAACCTTCTCCATGTGAGAAGAGGCCTTTGCTCAGCAGTGGTCTCCGATAGGCTAATGATGATGATGATAATATACTCAACAAAAATTGTTACGTAATAATATCGATGATTCTTGCGAGTACTCATTTAAATGAAATTATGATTTGGGATATACTTCCCAATTTATCATAGAGATAATATTATTTTATTGTAATAAAACTGAAGAACACTTTCATATCGCCTGCCGGTGGTCATCGCTTGTTGTAAAGTAAAAATGCAAAGTAATGCAATAAAAAGTGTAGTAGATAGGAAAACCATACATATATTTAAACAATGTTTGATATTTTTGTTAACATCAAGTTTTCCATCTTATCTTAATAACTTTCTTCGAGTTCATTGTGATAAGGATTATTTTCATCCTTAATACGTGTGTTAACGAGCAGCAAAAATTTCCAGAATGACAAATTATTATTGTAGCCAGTTATTGAAATCATCAGGGGTAATATTGTCATTATTTATTTTTGTTATTATTATCTATTTCATACTTTTAGCTAAATTATGAATGAATATTCGTTAAGCAAAATAATGGAGTATAGCATTTTGTTATGATTTTAGAGGATTTCAACACACTTTCTTATGCACAGACATTTCACGTTTTCTTTTTCGTCATTAGTGACGGCTTATTATGTTAGATATGCCACAGGAATTCATTCGTTTTTCAGAAGAGCTCTAGTTTGCTTTTGTGAGTGGGTATAGGAATTTTCAAAAATATTCAGAGCTAAATATAGAGTTCCAGGCACACTTTACCACTTTTGAAAAATCTCTTGTAACGAGAAATTGTTTTTAAAACTGGATGCTGCTAGTAACTATTTTACTTCTGTTCGTGTACCATTGATTGATTTTAAAAGTAGAAAAAATGTTTAAGAATTATAGGCTATATTAAATTTCACTTTTGCAAAAAAAATATCTTGCTTTTTGAAAAATAAAATAAGATTTCGGGAAATCTGTTATAGTTTTGTAACTTATTATATAGAATATTTAAAAAAGGCCAATGAGATGCTAAGGATGTAATGGTCTAAACCGAGATCTATTTCAATAATACATTTTATTTAATATTTATTAAATACAAAATTATCTTATATCTTCCTGTATGTCTTCTATTTTTTATTGTCTCGAGAAGTGCAGGTAATATAAATAGGAATGATTTTTCAGATATTCATTGTAACTTAATTTGTGTAACTTCCTACTTAAAAACAACAAAAGAAAAAATACTTTTATTGACATCTTCAAACACCACGAAGCATACAAGTGCGTCGAAATCTTAGTTTACACTAAATATTTATTAATTTGAAGTTAAAATTAAGATCATAAACAACCATGTTTACTGAACGAACATATTCATAAATAAAAAAAAACAATTTCTTCAGAGAGTTTTTTTTTCATTGCTAATTTGCATTATTTATGTTCTACAATATCTTTTTTCCTGTATACAATAGTCTTTATAAACAACGCAATGCAGTTCTTCATAAAGAAGGAAATAAATGTCAAGAGAGAAAGAGACAATTTATAAGGATGAAAGCTATAACTATATTTTCTTTTCCTGTTTAAAACTCTCTTTTATTACCGAAAAATTTAGGTTAACCAACAAAAGCTGTTTACAAATTTGAGTCGTAAATAAGAAATTAAAAATCTGTTTAAGTCAAAGATATTAAAGTATCCATATTATAATATAATGCATTTAAAAACGTATATATTCTAATGGTGATGTATCAAAATGTATATCTTTTATAAATAAAACTTGTACGAAAAGCAATGTAACTAGAGCTATGAAAAGTTTTGTCAATACTTTCGATTCTTGACACTCCTTGATTAGGGTGACCGTTCATCCGTAAAATAAACTTGCTCTCGAAAGTTTCCTTCTAGTAATAGAAAATATAAAATACCCTTCTCCTAAGAAACTTAATATAATCTTCTTGATGTCTTATAATTTCATGTATGTATATTTTTAGGTTTTTAAGTTTATTTAACCGAACCTTTTAGTTAGTGTTTTGGTTGATAAAAATTTATATAACGACATTTTTACAATTCTTGTCATACACTATACATATATTTTAAGAAAAATTGTTCTTTTCGATTAACCTCTCTTACTACCTCTCATAACCGTTTCCTATAAAACGACACTCTTGAGAACACGTACGCCGTGATCTTGAATTAATTGGAAAATAAACCATGTTACTGTTTGAAAATATTCATAATATCATATATTATATTGGATTAACCAAATTAAAAACGTGTTCATGGTTTAGTTACTAAATAATTTAATTCCTTTCAAAGAGACGAATGAGTTTTGAAAATATTGTAAAGACTATCATTTTTAACGGATGCATTGAAAATAGTAATTGGTTTATACAGTATTAAAATGTTTACTTCTGCATTTTTTGAAAATTATAACATATTTACAGTATTTATATTACGTTAAGTTTGAGAAAAATAAAAGTAATTCGAATTATTGTTGTCACAAAAGAAATTTCTGTAGAACTGAAAAGAACACTGTTCGAAAATTGTTGAAAAGAGAGGCCGGAAGAGCCTCCAATTTATACACTCACAGTTTTCGAATGAAGTGTTGGCCAGGTTTGAAATTTAACACCACCAAATTCAAATTTATCTTATCACCACCGAGAGGAGTCTGCTCATTCTACCTTTCTGTGCTACCTTTCTACTGTAATCCTACCTTTCTGTATTTATCCTTAGAATAAACCGATCTTATCCAATGATTACTTTTAACATTGAAGTGTCTCTAACCTTTAACTTTGGCTGGGTTGCTGAGTTAAACTAAAACAAATGTCTTTGCGAAAATAAGATAATATTTCACAGCAGGACAGCTCCTCTGTCCCGACAAACCAAATGCCTGGTCATATATAAAGAACTGCGGTAACGTTTGGGCAAGTGCAACAGAATATCAACTCGCATTTTTAAACTCCTTGGAGAGTGGTACAAGCGAGTTAATTTGTTTTGTAGAATTATTTTAATTTAATTTTTAAATTACTGTACTTTTTTATGATTGCAAGTGATTCTGAAGTATCTCTGTAATGAAATAATTAATTAAATATTATGTGAGTAAACTGTTTTTGAAGTTGCTGACGCACTAATTTTGTTTTATTTTTGTATTTGATTTTACTTAAATTGTTTTCTTATAATTTAAAAACAGTCTTTTAAAAAATACTTTATAGTAAGTAAAAATTTCAGTTTCATAACACAAATTCTAAGAAAAATGCGCTTTTTATTTTATTCACTGTACTTTATTTTGAATTTAATGTTTTATTTATGATTAAACAGATTAAACTTTCTGATTATTCCTGTTTTATTATTAAGAAAATATAAGAACAGCCTAAAGCAATCCTTACGCGCAATGTTCAAGTTTATCTAAGCATCATCTGTGCCAGAAAAATGCATAGAATGGTGAGTACATGTTACTTTGAAAAAGCACTAGAAAAATGAACAAAATATTCTATATGGTTCAAATTTGTTGAATAGTCATAGTTTTTTTTTCATGCATTAAACAGTGTAAGTATTCAGCGAGAATAAAAGTAGGGCCATTGATTGGGTCGCCTTTTATTGATTTAAAATGTACATATTCACTTCTAAATGTATAGTTAAACTATAGATAAAATACAATAGAGAATATTTTACTTTGAAAGTCCAGTGACTATCTTGTTTTTAAGCATATTCTATTAAAGTTAGAATAATTAAAAAAAAACGATGTATTTAAAGAAAAATGACTACCTACGTACTATAATATAAAAATTAAGTTTTGCAAATTTAAATAAGATATACTTACTCTTAAGTGTACTTACAGATTTTCAGCAAATTTTATGTTATTCATAAAATGCGCATTATGTAACTTTGGCGTGACCATATCACATTAGTCTCAGGATATAGTGAACCTAATACACGTAACTTTAAGCTTAACTTATCCTCATGGTTAACGTAGATCTAATGACTAAAAATATATACAAGGTAAATTTTTGGCCAAGAGTTTTAGTTATAAAATAGTTTTATAATATAATTTAACATAAAAAAATACTGAATTACAATTCTCGCACTGAATGGCAAACCAAATTGGACTTTGTAAAATAATATTTTATCACTTATAATATATTAATGAAACATAATTACCTTTACTAGTACTAAAAAATTGTGATGCCGAGATATATATCATGTTCGCCACACCAGCCTATCACAACCGCACACTTTGTGGAATTAAATATTGGTCAAAATTTACCGAAACACAATATATCTAGTGCATGATTTTTAGGCGAAATTCCAAGCTCACTCAATAAAATTACATTTACTGTAACGTGGATCGTTACTGCTACAGAAATATATTTAAATTATTACCAGAGTGTTCAAATTAAAATTAGAAACCCATTTTGAATAACATGTTCTTGAAAATACTCGAAACTATAAGACACAAAAGAAAAATTTGGAATTATCTCTGAATTCGCATAGAATCTTGGTAAGAATATTCAGTACATTTAATTTATCTTGTTATAAAAGGACAGAAGTCAAAGTTTAATTCACATAATAGCGTTAACACAGCTACAATAAAACCTCACAGACAATTTGAAAGAATCTGCTGTTTAAATAAGACACCTACAAATTGAACTATTAAATTGTTCATTTGTTCTATTATTATGTCATTAGCAATACTTGTAATATGTATAATAATGCACCAGAAAAACAACTATAATGCTTTAAAATAGTTACAACAGTGATCAGAATATATGTATAGTAACCACCATTGACACATTACGTACAAGACCGCAATATTTAGGTAAAGAAGATTAGCGGTCTAAATCTTTGACTAAACGCTATGGGCCAGTTCCAAAATCTTTCATAATCTAGTAACCATTGAATATTATACTATATTATGTTAAACACTCTTTATTTCAGTTCGAATTATTTAAATCGCTTATATCATACTATTCACATTTTTTTAGTAAACAAATAAAAAATATATTAAAGAATCAAACTAACTAAGGAAAAGCAAAGAAAATCCACTTTTGTAGTGATGTAATAATTGCAACTGAATTCTAAAGAACTAAAAAATTACTGATCGCATTTATGCAGCTATGTGTAAAAATCTTAGACGCTCCTGTTATATCTCTGTATATTATTATTTGTAAGTTGCTTAATTTCAACAAATACATAATATAAGTTGACTAAAATATAAAATAAGTGGAATAATGATATATATTTGCTTATGACCATTGAAAAGTAAAATCGATAGCATTACAGTGGCAGAGGCCGACACAGGTTGCCATTTTTCTTGCCCCTACTAGATTTTTATCTAACAACATAAAAAAAAAAAAAATTCTTTGAATCGATTATATTCCTGCCTTGCAAAATATCTTAAAAGAGCGTCAAATGAAAAAAAATATATAAGACAATGGGAGTCATTTGCACTGCCTTTAGTCTTTAAAATTTTAACCCAATCAACACAAAAATTTCAGTCATAGAATGTTAGAATTTCACACTCAATAATACATTTACGTTGAGAGTTGCATAACATCTAACTGGAAATAAGTTATCACCTATTCTTAAGAGTTATGGAGCACTGTCCCAAATTTATTAGAAAAGTTTATATAACAAAGCGGAATAAATGTTTAAGCAAAATTTACAATAAAGGGAAAACCTAAAGCGTTTTTACATATACATTACGGATACTCTTCATCCTCTTATATCATCGACTCGATTCAATAGGAGCTGTACACGTTCTTAATTTAAATAGCGATTCGTGAAGAGAGAAATCCAATATACTTAGTGCAATGTGAACACTAAGAATGTGAATGTAACAAAGTGCTGTGCCACAATGGGAGACTACATGTGACTAGATTTTAATTTCAATGCACATAATCTAGTCAGACCTGTTTGAAAGGGTGTTTATAGTCAGTTGTAATAAAATGCATAGGTCCCATTGTCACTGCATGATATTGATACATTGTACATTTTATATAAGAGCGTTGGAAATTGATACACAAATTTTTTAGTTAAGCTTTTGCCGGTTAACGAGGTCCTGTATCACACGACGCTCCCGCGATCGAAGGATGGCATGGTGTCACATCCTCAGGTGCATCCTCTTTTCAACGATGTCCTAAACCGAAGTCCGGCCACTCAAAGACACCTATTGGGACGGGTGTCCTTTCCAGGTCTGTGAGGCTCGTACTATATTTCAATGATAGGTGGCATATTGACCACTCACTCTTTCCGGTGGCGCTGTCAAAGTCAATGGGCTAACAGCAGTAGGTAAGCGAAACAAATTAACTTTCGTTGTGGGATTACTCAATAACAAAGCTAGGACAGCTACTGCAGACTGGAATGTCAATCGCTGTTTGCCTGTTGTCTTGGAAAAAATCAACAGCAGTGCCGTCGAAGCAGGATCCTCCTTCACCACGACAATGCTTCAGCGCACTCCGCAAAACGGACTGTTGAATATTTGTCTGTGGCAGATGTCGAGATAATGAGTCATCCGCCATACAGTCCTGACCTTGCGACTTGCGAATTTTATTTATTCCCTAGATTTAAAGATAAAATTCGAGGTATTGGCTTTACGGCCTCTGAAGATACGATGAAAGCGTACGAAAATGACATAAAAGAAGACTAATGCGTTTCCATCGAATGCGACAAGACGTCAAGACGTCAAGTGGATTGGCCAGAAATTCACCTTTGTTCTATAGGGCTCTCCCCAACAAATATGTATGTGTCGTACACCAGAAGATATACCCAGTGGGTTAGACTTTGGCGAAACTAGTATTTTCAGTCACTGAAATTATTAACTTCCAGGTGCATCAATAGGAATCTGTTCAATATACGTTTCATAATCTTACAGATAATGGTGGTTCCTTTCTTAGAATCAGATACTATGTTCGCAAGGTTCCAAGATTAAGCACTATATCGGTCATTAATGAGGCAGTCCAATCATTTCGAAAAAGAAGACATGTCAAATGTAAATGTTTTATCACTATGTCTGGAATAATATCCAGTCTACTAGCTTAACTCACCTCACTCACCTCAAGACTATGCAGAGTTCTCAGTGCCTGTTTATTAGTAAAGCGGCATTCGGTCAAAGAGGAACCGCAGTCAAATAAGCCAGTTGGTGTTCAATTGCGTGTCAGATCGGTGGTAATCGAATGAACAAAGCTTGTTTATCTGGCGATTACATTATATTTGTGTGAAAAAATAACAATTTAACTGTAATTGAATAAATTCTTTAATTTTAATACAATAATAATAAAGGAACAATTCATCACTAATCTTTACATTGTGTTTGAAATGCAATTCTTATAAATATAACAATATATATACGTATATATTGAATAAATATAAATAAATATAATGAAAGTAGTAAATAACACGGAACATGACTAATCTTGATGAACATGTGTCAAAAATGAGCTTTCGGACTTTAGTTTACAAAAAAAGTGTTTTCATTTTTTTACAACTAATTGCAATACATCACGTTAACTGAATTAATGTATTATTATGCAAATTTTTGAAATTAAATTCATTAAACTTTTATCATTACCATGCCAATAATGAATAATTATCAATATCGTTTAATTTCATAAATTAACTGCACAATTTAGATATCAAATTAGTTTTATTAATAATACTTAATTTCCTTGCTGATGTTCGTTGCATGTCTGGCACTGAAATAATAGTTACAATGTTAAAACCAACTGCGCCAACTATTACAGTTTGCTAATTCAACTTTTATTGTTAATTATGCATGCAGCGATTTATTCATCAATATAAAGTTTAATTTTGTTTTATTAACTTTTATTAATGTTAACAAAAGGAATTTATTTTAATATACATTACCTATAAAGACTTCGTATAACAATAATATGCAACGAGTTTATTTTTAGACACCAAAGACACCAAATTTATTTAGTTTTCATATACTATACAAGGACATTTTTAATAACAAACTATGACATATTCAATAAAATCATTATTGAGTGAAGCGAGCGAAACGCTTTACTGGCGACTCGGGTCATTCATCCACGAAGATGATCTCAGCAACTGTATGTCCGATCGAGGCGAGTTTTTTTTTGTTTGATAGCCCAGTTATCTGGGGTGGTTTTTATAAAGAAAAATATTATTCGAACCACCAATTTCAATTTTAGGGCCGGAAAATTAATCCCATGTCCAAGACAACGCCTCGGTACCTCGCTTCACTCAACTTGCATTGAGAGCTTTTTTTTTGTTATAGACATTATGAAATAATCTAAGCCGTCCCACACGACCCTTTAATAAAAAAAATTGTTTATGTTTCAATATTGGTTACATAACAAAAATCATTTATGAACAATTGCTATATTGAAATCATAGGCAAACATTTTAGGTTCATTTATCGATATGACACAAAGCAAATAGTTGTCACATATCTATTAAACTCTGCAAACGTGATTATGTTTTTATGAATGGTGAAATGCTGTGGAACTCGAGTCCAGGTTTTCCGTCGTGAATGTACTTATGTACTACTTATCTATTCATAATTATATTAATTTTTCAAAGAAAATATATTATTTCTTCAAGAAAAATTAATAAATAATGAAAATTAAAATTCAATTTCTAAATTTTCTTTTATTTTTGTCCAAGTTGTCCAAGGAGTGGCTCAAATATCTATATCATATTTTTTTGAGATTTGCAAAGAAATTTGTTCTTTGCTTGATGATATTTTATAAGAATTGTATGTGTTTCTGTTTCTTTTAATATGAATAACGTCTAATAAACCTGGACTGGTAATTTTGAAAATATAAAATAAAAGTAACTAATATATTTCGGATATACTACATCTCGTCTGCCCGTGATCACGGTTGCTGAAAAGTAACCGAAACGTCGGGATAATATAGTTTTAAAATAATAAAATCCGCGTACTAAATCCGAAATATATTAGTTTCATTTAAATGAATAAAACTCGCGAAAGTCTTAGATCTCATTATAAAATAAAGGTTCCAATTATAATTAATTCATAAAACAACAAAGTAAGAAATTCCACCTTCGTTCATTCATTTTACCAGCAATATAGGATTGTTAATACATGCATACATGTGCATACCCGTACATATTGTTATACATCATAATTAACTTCCTTGACACACGAGATGACATCATTCATGCGAACATATTACACAACCACGAGTCATTAATTACAAACCGAGTAATTAAGCAAAATTGATAAAATGAATTTTTGTAATTAGATTTAAAAAATTAAGTTGATGACAAACATTTAAGATTTGCATTCTCTCTGAGATATTTAATAAATCAATTACAAGGATGTGATGAAAGCATTACAGAGTAATTTTATCATTTTTTTAGCTTGTTAAAAAAGCATAAATGAAGAATAAATCGGGATAGGTGTGGGAAGGTTTTACAAATAGTTTTTCGACATGCTAAAGAAACTAAAACAGTGGTTAAAAACTTCGCTACGTGTCCATCATTTCTCAGTCAGATATTTTATACTGCCTCGGTCTAGTTGGCCCTTAGATAAACAAAAAATACTTGATTGACGAATCAAACACTCATAACTACGAGTTAACTAATCAATATTTGAAAAGGCTCGTCTAGCATATCATCGAAAAATGTATAATCACAAAATATTCATAAAACGTATTTTTTTAAAGGTGAATTACAGAGACGAACCCTCTCAGCATTCCACGAATTCCCCGTGCGGGCGTCGCGTCCATTGCGTTGCAGGGAAAGGAGCTACAAAAGTGCCCGGTACTTGCGACCCAGGTAAAGGGCTGCTTTCGATGCACGATCCAAGAATGAACTAATGTCAGTTATGAACAGGCCTAAGTCTTTTAGCAAGTTGTAGAGAGATTTGGCTACTATAACTCTCGCTCGCACTTCTATCGCGTACAAATTTACAACGAACCTATTCTTAGTGAGTTCGTTAGTGAGCTCGTAGTATTTGTTGAATGGTCTTTGGGGATATTGGTTTCCCAAGTAACCGTGAGCTCTATTAGCATAACGCGCTTTAAAATTCTGGAATAAAATAATAAGTCTGGTCTGGACGTCGACACAAAAATATCCTCTACGATTTTTAATTGCTTCTCTTACGTATCCATAATTATAGTCCAATCGGAAGCCGCTATAATGATTGAGTAAGGCTTGACGTCTGATTTTGTAGCCCTAGTGCTTTCTCTCACAAAACTTATTGATTGCTCGTTTGTGGTTATATTTTTTTGCACTCCTAAATAATTAAATTCTTAATTTAATATTATTTAACACATCACGAAAATAATTTAGTTTCGCAGTATTTAAAAGGAATATGTCTGTAATTATGTGCTGATGAGTAAAGGAAAATTCTACAATAAAACATGGAAGTATTATAGCACTTAATAGGCAATAGTTAAACAAAGAAATAACTTACTCGATTATTCCATAAAATACAATATAAACGAAAATTTATAGCTTGTCTAAAACGTAGATAACTGAATTGACCTTTACAAATTGAACATCAACGGCTAAATTAAACCCCTTCAATACTGATTATGTTTTTAGGTCCCTAAAATGGGTCCAAAGACGGTCATTTAATTATAAATTTATTTTCAAACGTTGAAGTTTTATAACATTAAGTAACAAATACCTTATTATTGTGGCAATAATTTATAATCCTCGATATTTTTAAAATACTTTGAAAACCAGACTTAGACTTCTATCATCGCGTTAATCGTAATACAATATGATACAAGGCCTCGACCTAGTTTTTCTTTAACTTCATCAGTCTACTTAGGTTTACTTTTATAATTAATGCGAGTATTTATAATTAAATTGTAATGCATTATATATTTTTTTTTTATCAGGACCTCATAGCTATAACTTGAACACCGTCTCGTAATGATTTACAGTAAAGAACAGAAAAAGAAAATCGATCAAAAATATTATATAAGAGATTATAAATAAAGCTGTTTGAAAATAATTTTATTACTTGATTGAAAAATTACCCAATCAATAAGTTTTATCCCTTTGAAGAATGGATGTTAAATGTCAAATATTTGTAGATGAAGCAAAAATCTTGATAGAACGGTTAACTCAACACTACTTAATATAATATTAAGTAACTACGATATAATTTAACTATTTTTAGAAACAAGGTAAAAATTGACTTTTAAAAAAATAACATTCGATACAATTCCACTACTAATTTTTTAAAATTACACAAAAATAAAAACAATTCTAAATGAATAACTTTCAACTATCTTGATTTAAACTAATCGTTAAATGAAATCCGAATATAACACAATCGAAAGATTTAAACACACTTCTAAAATCTACTAACGACTAAACTATCACACCAACGCGCGTTACGAACGAAAAAGAGCGCTGATGTCCTCTGACAACTGCTTATATGTCGTTTGGGTCTCTCCTACCCTCTCATATTCCTACACTATATATAATTCTTAATTAACTAATACTTAGCTTCGAATTACGTCTTTTTGTAATTGATATTCTTTTTTATCGAATTATTGAATTAAAATGTATCAGTAAATAATGAAGAAAGATAATACTTAGTAACGAAACTGTCATAATTTCGTGAATAAAACCTAAAGCTCCAAGATTTTAGATAACATATCGGAAAAGCGTTCCAACTACTTTAGTAGATAAGTTTACACGTGAGTTTTACTTACATGTAAGGTTAAATAACTAAGCGTTTTGTAAATTATATACTTTTTACATATTTTTCTTTTACATTAACTTCCCTAAATTAAACTGGAAATTGAGCTGGTTTATCTTACGAACATGGACGCTTTAAATCGTAACTGTTAGCACTATAATTGGCTTCTAGTTCTGCATATCAATGATCCTATAACGATTAGATTGGTAGACATTTAATGTTGAGAGTGAACAGCAATCTTTACATTTGTTTGAAAACGACAACAACCTAAATGGATTGTTTGAACAAATACCAAATACATCATGCTAATATAACAATCACTGACTATTATAAATTATTTTAAACAGCATAAGCATGAAAAATAATTATCAATGAAAAATCGAAAAAAAATCCCTAAACAATGCCTCATAGATGACACTCGAACCTGTGAAACTGAAAATAATGCAAGACCTTAAAAGTTTCTTAACTTCTAACGGCAAAGTTTAATTATATTAACAAAAACCAACACATAGATTTTTTTTAGATAATGCAAAATACATATACAAGTAACTTTATAATTTTTTGTTTCAAACGGTACTGGATTTTAACAGAGAGTTTATTGTATGACTATAGATGGATATGTAATATTATATTAAGGCCACATAAAAATCTAGTTAAGTTTTCGGAAGTGAAAAAACAAAAACAAAATGGTTTGCGGGGCACTGGTATCTAGAAATATGGGACTTTCGTTAACCAAGATCAAAAATGTACAGTACACGGAATTTATAAAGTTTTTAAAATTATATATGACATGTGTCTTTATCTAGAAAAGTAACTAAAAAATTAACTTCACTTTTATTTGACGACCCTGGATGGTCAAAAAAAGGATTTAAAAACTAGACAAGAAACAGAACCTAAGAAAGGTTTCATTTCAACAAAAACAAAATGTCTAGGAAGTTATATTAGAATAATCCCGATGTGTGTTAAAAAAAATTATTAGTTTTTTACATGCCAGTGAATAAACACATAAATTTTTCCTCATTTTATAAAGAGATATTCTCTAACCATGGCCGTGAATCAATTACAATTTATACATAGTGTTTACTCTTGTTGATTATCAAAAGATATAAGGACCAAAGGCCCTGTTTGCTAACATCGAAACTCGAATGGACTATCTGAAGTCCAATAGTGGCAATTTTGTTTATTGGCGTAACTATTTTAGTGCACTTCGGAAGAAAATAAGATAAGTGTTACAGCTTTGAAAGTAGACAAACTTTATTTCGGCCCAACTATTGCATAAATTGTCATTATTTGGGTTAAGAGTAGAGGTTATTACAGGAGGAATCTTTTATGTTCCGTCAAACTGAAAGAAAAATGTTTTGGATATAAAACTGGGATTTCATCACTTGCAAGTGAATAGACAAGAATTACTTTATTTGAAAGTTGTCACTGCTAGAGATATTTCCTTTTTATTTATACTTTTTCTCCTTTTTAAGAATCGTGTAATAAGACTCAAAATTTGAAACCCCATAACTTTTACTAGAATGAACTTAGTCATTAATTGTGAATTCATGAATCAGTGTATTGGGACGGTTAACACTTGAGACTTACTCCACTACCTATCACATACGTGTGACGCAGGAGATTTTTATTTTAAATTTGCTTCTTTTAGACTCTACTTATGACGTTAAGCCTCTAGTTTTGTGTGAGGATAGAAGTCAGTAAGATTCTTTGTTATTGTAAATGTAACTTTTTTCTCAATAAAACAAAAAAAATACAGGGATATATTTTCATTAAGCATTAGCTTTCATCTTTAGCGACTGTTATTTTTGAATTATTTATTAAATATATTATACACATCAGTCATTGTTTAAACAAAAAGAGATTTTCAAAGGAGTATCAATAAGCTCTTTAATAAACGTAGTTCGCCGATTTGCACTGTTGCCTGTCAGAGTCTATAATTTCATACGGTTGGCTCGTCTCAATAGTCACTGAGCAAATATACAATCTCCATTTATGTAATGCGCCTTGAAGTAGAAAATCAAATACACTTATAGCAATAAAAATATTTTTATACACACTTTTATACTAATTTTTCATACAAAGTAGTCTCCATATTTTGTATATTATATGTCGAAGAGCCATGTCCAAGTTGATTATTAGGAGCCGTGACGTCAGCGATGTTATCGTCACATAACACTATTTCCACCTATCAGGTTATCCATTTTCACCAATAAAGCACTCTCACTTACTCGCACCACTTTATTTTCAACTTTAACTAACACTTAGTAATTTCTCCTGGATAGCTCTCACACCACTGTGTCGTCGCCACAGATGTTTCCGAATATAAATGGTTTTCGTGGAGTCATTACATTTACTCTTAATTTTAAATAATAAGTTACAAAGATTATTCGTAGTAATTCAAATAAACAGTAATCATTACAAAAGTTTTCGTAATCAATTATTAAACCAACTAAACTTTATATTGCCATTTAAAATTTAAAGAAATCATAATTGAATAACATTGATTACAAAATGGTTACTGTTTAAGTTTGTGTTTTACTAAAACTCACAAAATAACTTATCTTTACATATTACAAATCACGATACGAATTGCCATTTACTTTCCTTCAATACAAATCCTACGACGATCTATAAAACAAATAATTTTGTTAAAGTTATTACTAACGCCTTGACATTGTTTATGTCACATCTACCCTCTAAAGTGAAATACATATGAAACAACGATACATATGAAACAACTACCCTTTATAATGGTTTTTTAAATGTCGTTGCGCCGACACGGCCATTCTGCGGCCTGGTGCGTGCCCTGCACCAGTTTTACTTTGTTGTGATATATCAACGTATCAACATACGCTGTATTAAAGAGATCACTTGGATTCTCTGAACCTGTGTTTGTTTTTTTTTTTTTTTTTTTAATGCAAAATGCTCCACGCATCTTTGCTTACTTTTATTGAAGTGGGTTTGTTGCTGTGGTCTGGGCGGTCTTGTACGCCGTGGTCCACAGGGGCTCTAAGGGATTGAGGTAGGTCGATGCTGTGGTCTGGGACTTTCGTCCGTGGTCCACAGAGGATATTGATTTTAGGATGTTGCTGTGGTCTGGGCGGTCTTGTACGCCGTGGTCCACAGGGGCTCTAAGGGATAGAGGTAGGTCGATGCTGTGGTCTGGGACTTTTGTCCGTGGTCCACAGAGGATATTGATTTTATGATGTTGCTGTGGTCTGGGCGGTCTTGTACGCCGTGGTCCACAGGGGCTCTAAGGGATTGAGGTAGGTCGATGCTGTGGTCTGGGACTTTCGTCCGTGGTCCACAGAGGATATTGATTTTATGATGTTGCTGTGGTCTGGGCGGTCTTGTACGCCGTGGTCCACAGGGGCTCTAAGGGATTGAGGTAGGTCGATGCTGTGGTCTGGGACTTTTGTCCGTGGTCCACAGAGGATATTGATTTTATGATGTTGCTGTGGTCTGGGCGGTCTTGTACGCCGTGGTCCACAGGGGCTCTAAGGGATTGAGGTAGGTCGATGCTGTGGTCTAGGACTTTTGTCCGTGGTCCACAGAGGCTCTAAAAGATTTGAAGAAAGGTAATATTTTAGTACAGGTTCTAAAATTTTTTTATTGACCTCATGTCAAGTTCCTCAACTTGAGAGATCTTTTGATAAAGACAATTGTCAATAAATTGATACTTTACTAAGCAATTAATGTTGGACCAAGTTTATTGATCGTTCATTGGATTCAACTTCTAAATTTTCAGAAGCTTCAACATTTAAGGGACTGTCGTAATGTGGAGGATCATCAATCTGATCCGCCGACACGGTTCCTGCTGCTGCTGGATTTGGTGCTGGACGTAATTGATCATGAGCTAACTTACGCGGCCGGCCTCTACCGGTTACACGTTTTAGCATGTAACGATCACGTTCCAATATTTTGTATATTTCGTATGGTTCAGTATTTTTCAGATCCAAAGAAGTTTGTTTACGAGGATTAGTTTTGATTAGTGCATAGTCACCTCTTTTAAATGAACGTAGCTTACCCTTAATTTTTTTCAAAACTCTGTTTATCATATTCCGCCGAAGCCAACATTTTCTGTTGCACATATTCCTCCAATACATCAAAATTTATAAATTCATTCTCAAAATCAATTAACCTTAATAGTTCCGATGGCACACAATGCTGCCGAGGAGTGAGAAGAGTTAGAGGTGCAACTCCAGTAACTCTATGAGGCGTGCGATTAAACGAGAGTTGCAATGCTTCAAGAGCAGTCTGCCAGTTTTCGGTAGTGTAATTTTTATAATAGTTAGGGCATTTTTTAAAGTGCTCTTGATACTTTCAAGCTGTCCTTTAGCTCGGCTTATTCCTGGTGCGATTGAATGTATGTTGCTCCCAAAGCGGTTACAATAAACTTTGAATTCACCAAGAAACTCTCGACCTCCATCAACCATGATCTGAACTGGTGTTCCAAAAAGATGTACTAATCGTTTCAAGGCTGCGAGACTGATCCTTCACTACTCCTAGTTCCTAATTTCCAGGTAATATCCATATGTACTTCTTGAAATGCTGCCGTGGGTTTCTGGATTGGATGAAGTCGTACTTGTTGCTACCTGACGAGTTTTTTGATGTTCTGCAAATTATAAAATTTTTAACAAATCTTCTCATTAAAGTACTCATTTTATCAAAAACATATGTCTTTTATTTTTTGAAGAGTTCTCTCCCATCCTGGGTGATGTAATGCGGTGTGAAATGAATTTATTAAATTCTCGTCTGCCCATGATCACGGTTGCTGAAAAGCAACCGAAACGTCGGGAGCCTGTAATTTTAACAAAAATTAAGCACGCGTATATCCGAAAAATATTAGTTTCATTTAAATGAATTTACTATACTCCCCTGAAATGATGATAGGAACGACAATGACTTCATGTTGGCCAAGCACAGGATCTGTTAAAATTTTCTTTAGGACACCTTCTCTTAGTGTATAGTTTGCGGCTGCGTGGTCGCTGCTCATGCTATCTTATTAAAGGACGAAGTAAATCATCGAGTCTTTGTTCTATTTGTAACCATTCCATGTCTTTGCTCATCATATTGACAGATATTTCATTAGATGGGTTTCTACATCTATGAATTCACGGAAGTAAATCCTTTTTATGTTTGGATGCTTTCAAAGCATTACAATTTTAAACTTTCGACCGTATAAATAGTGTCGAAAATGTTTTGTTGCCCGTAGTACTGCCAGAGTCTCGAGCTCATAAAGAGTGGTACCGGCTCTCCGCGCCAGTAGTTTTTTTTGACTCATACTGGATGACGGCGCCCATTAACGATCTGAGCTAGAACTGCTCCGTATCCAATGCTACTATCATCTGTATACAGCTCTGTTGGTGCTGTTTCTTTCTCGAATAATTTTATGTTCAAGTAATTCCTTAATAATTGAACGAACTGTTTCCCTCCTCACTGGACTTAATCGATATGGTCTACGTTCTACATATCTATCGTTATCTTTTAAGCGTATTTGTAGTACTTCGGTGTTTAACATGTGATTTTCATATTTGTTGAGCAAAATTATTAATCTATTTATTAGATCTTGATCAGTTAGGTCGCAATTTAAATTATTAAATTTATCACTCCTAGACATCACATGACATATAGCAGGTTGGTGAAGAAAAATAGCACCATGCGAGTTTATTATCACACTAAAATTCGTGTTTTCAATCAAATTCATTCCAATTAAAACATCTGAACATATTTCACAGTCAGGTACAATATGAAACTGAATCTCTATTCGAAGATCATTTATAACGCATACTGATGTTAATGTTGATAGCGACACTACTGTAAATTGTCTCAGACCTTTCAAATATCGTACTAAATTTGTTCGTTTTATAGTTCCTTGTAATGTATTCAATGTATTAGGGTGAGACCGTTTCACGTATCGTATCGGCGATGCCACAGAGATCAATTCGGGTACTGATGACGCTCTAACATTTAGTAATTCGATTCGCAGTCGTTCATCCCCTACACAACAATCACTGCCTTTCTTATACGTCGCCATAGAACCCACGCTTGTGACAAAAATTGCGTATCCTTAGTATTATCATAGTTATGTTCTTTAAAACGAACGATGTCCCGCGAGTATCCAGTCTCTGGTTCGATGTGAAAAGTCGTAATCAAAACATCCCGCAATTCCGATCACGTTGTTGTAAATATTAACCAATTGTCAACCCATAACTTTGTGCGTCCTCTGAGTAGACTCCGGACCTTCATTCTGATTTCGTAATCAGTAAAGTTATAGGTTTCCATTGCAGTTGTAATATGTTGACACCATTCTCTGATTCCAACATTCATGTCCCGGTCATATGATGGCAGGTATCAGTAATTTTAATTTTGGCTTCTGGTTGACCAGAAATACGATCGACATACGCTTTATCACTTTTAGCATTTGTGAAAAAAAAAAAAAAATAATAATAATTCGGTATTTACCACTGCAACAGAGCCTCCAGTATTGTCAGATGGACGAGTAGAAGTAGGTAATCCCACTTCTGATGTCGAAGAGCCATGTCCAAGTTGATTATTAGGAGCCGTGACGTCAGCGATGTTATCGTCACATAACACTATTTCCACCTATCAGGTTATCCATTTTCACCAATAAAGCACTCTCACTTACTCGCACCACTTTATTTTCAACTTTAACTAACACTTAGTAATTTCTCCTGGATAGCTCTCACACCACTGTGTCGTCGCCACAGATGTTTCCGAATATAAATGGTTTTCGTGGAGTCATTACATTTACTCTTAATTTTAAATAATAAGTTACAAAGATTATTCGTAGTAATTCAAATAAACAGTAATCATTACAAAAGTTTTCGTAATCAATTATTAAACCAACTAAACTTTATATTGCCATTTAAAATTTAAAGAAATCATAATTGAATAACATTGATTACAAAATGGTTACTGTTTAAGTTTGTGTTTTACTAAAACTCACAAAATAACTTATCTTTACATATTACAAATCACGATACGAATTGCCATTTACTTTCCTTCAATACAAATCCTACGACGATCTATAAAACAAATAATTTTGTTAAAGTTATTACTAACGCCTTGACATTGTTTATGTCACATCTACCCTCTAAAGTGAAATACATATGAAACAACGATACATATGAAACAACTACCCTTTATAATGGTTTTTTAAATGTCGTTGCGCCGACATATATAATTAATGTAAAAAAAAAATCATTTAAAACTCTTCACAGCAATCTATCTTGCATTTTGTTTTTTCGATTGCCGTTAAAAATGTATATTGATTAAATGTTTTAATGATATCAATTATTAAATAAGATATATGTTAACTAATGAACAACAAATAAAGAACTCAGAATGAAATAAAAGAGAATTTAAACAACTTATTAAAGGTATTCCTAAATTAAAAAGAGAACCAAGAAACAGAATTGAATAGTCGTGTTTCATTGTAATGACTATTGATTGTTATAACAAAAAACAAAAACCTAAATGAAAAAAGATGTCTCAATTATAAATTGAAGATTTCGAAAAATATCTTTTATATGATAAAACAATTCGAAATGGAACGAAAACGAAAACTGAAAATAAAATTCATAAAGGCATTTATAAACGGACAATGTTTATCAAAATATTACTTAAAATAAATATTCAGTTTATTCTACAGGTATACCTGATCATCATCAGCCTATAGGAACCCACTGCTGAGCAAAGGCTTCTTCTCACATGGAGAGGGTGAGAGAATTAATCACCACGCTTGCTCAAGACGGTTTGGCGATTTCAATCTTAAAATTTGAAATTATAACACCAGGTTTCCTCACGATGTTTTCCTTCATCGTCCGTCAGTGGTGTCTTAATACTCTTAGAAAGTACATATGACTCGGAAAAGATCACATTGGCACCTGTCCGGTTTCGAACCCGCGCCCTCACGTGTGAGAGGCGGGCCTTTAACCTCCAGGCCACCACGACTTTTTACCTGATAATTTAATGCAAATATTAATACAATTGACCTATATATTTAAATTAAAAAAAGATATCTGGATATACTATGCGTTTTTTACTATGTTAAAACTACATATTCCCGTGGTTTCAGTTCCTTTGCAGCAAATTTGCAGTTTTTTCCTTTGAAAATCTTAGTTTTATTTAAATTGATACAAGCATAAATCTTAGATAAGTGTCTGTTAGTGATTTTAAATAAAGAAACACTTTGTTTGAACATAAAGATGGTGAAAGCATATTCATAACACTAGACACCCCTGTATGCACAACGTAATCATTAAAATAATCGCTTCAATAAACAATATTAGTGCAATGAATATTTCTTCCTTCGTATTCATCACAAACATGTCTCATCTAGATTTTTTTTAAACAATTTATGGCAATAGTGTCTATTAGCAGTATTAATTAATAAATAACAATCCTCTCATATATAGCGAGATTTTATTTCGTACTCATTTTAGCGTTCTCAGCGTTGTAAGAAAAATTACTTCAACTGCCAATTTTACCATACAAGAATTTTATATAACATTCTCACGTTGCTGATGTCGTCATAAAGCGTGAAATTCAAGCCCTCTGAGGATACAGCGGCGTTGATAAGCTAATAAGAAGTCTATGTGAAATGTAACAGTTTTCCAGAAATACCTTGTTGTCTGCTGTTTTTAAATGTTTTTATTATCACCCATTTTGTTTGTTCTATTTAAAATTTGTTTAATTAATAAAAAATATTATTTTTCCCCAACAGCTATAGCTAATGTCGAGGTTCTCATAGCATAATAAAATATTTTCATTGAATCTTTAAACATCAGTTTAAATTTAAATAAGTGTTTTTATTAATTAGTAAAATGTGGATAATTATTAATTTATGTTAAAATATAACTTGTCATTTTTAAAACAATATTAAAATTAGTAAACGTGAAACAAATTACACATTTAAAACAAAATTTATTGAAATAGGTTAATGACATGAAACATGATTGACAAACTAGACTTCTGTCATTTTTTTATATATTCGCAATATTCATAGCCTTAATCTGTTTGAATTTACACATTAA
Organism: Danaus plexippus; assembly: GCF_018135715.1. NCBI lineage: Eukaryota > Metazoa > Arthropoda > Insecta > Lepidoptera > Nymphalidae > Danaus > Danaus plexippus. The sequence continues at coordinate 7,672,555 of NC_083547.1, forward strand.
AAAAAAAGATGAAAATATTGACAGTGGAATTATGCTATTGACTTTACATTAGGTTTAGTTACAATAGGTTTGATTCGGGCTACTACGACGATTTTGTGTTACTATTGGAAACAGCAGACTAATTTCTTACGCATAAGTCTTACATACAAACTATTTTTAAGTTGTAAAACCACATAATGCATCGATCAAATTATAGGCACAGACAAAGCGGGTCAATAATAAATATAATCACATAATAGTATGGGCCAAAAATAGCACTGTAGCCAAAGAATTTGCTGAAAGAATTTACAATGAAACATTCACAAATATTAAAGATTAAATCTTTATTAATACAAATAATATTTTTATTCAAAATATAACGACGGAATCGGAAATATCACGACTTACCCAAGTTGTGCCTGACTTCTTGAAGGTGGATAGAGGTAAGAGAATTACCAAACTGGTCCAACAAAAAGTAGCTTATCATCGCCGCTTCTTAGCTTTTTATCTCATCTCATAGTTAATAACAGTCCCCAAATTGTATATATGTTTTACATTTACAAGAGGATTGTTTGCTACACAGTCCAAAACTATGTTTTGATGTTGGCATGTCGAGAGACCAGGTAATCTTCACAGATACACCAACGATGGCTAAAAGAAATATTATATACATATCAATATAGCGAAATTTAAACTATCGTTTTTTTTAATTGGTTATATATGAAACCATATGACCTATTGAATCTTGCTACTTCCAAAATAAATAGATAGAGCATTTATAAATATATAACAGTTATTCTATATTTATGACTCCACCATCAAAAAGCTGACTTGAGATTATACGATCACTAAAAATTTTTAATGCCATAACAGATGAAGATAATTATTGCTTTCAATTAAATAAAATTATTTAATAATTTTCTTATTCTGTTGTTATCGACATCATTAAATCTCGAACATTTTTATTCACCAACAAATATTTTATATAATAATAAGAAAAACAATGGGTTCAGGAAGTGTTTTAAAAATTTTCTTCCAATGCCTAGTAATAAGATAAAATTTATTTTCCTATACTGGATTTTTTCACCTCGACTCAGTAAACTTGAGACAAACTACCGATGACACGGGACAAGTTTCAAAATCTTGCATATTATGGGTATATACATACATTTACTGGTACTTACATTTCGCAAAAATTATCATATTATATAGAATTTTCGATTATTCCCAATTAGCTTCTTACTCAATTTAGTAAGGCAGTTTAGTGATTTGTAAATAAGTGTTTGTTTATTTAAGAACATGACCTTTCACAACATTTGAAAATATATGTATCTACAATTGTTTTATCAATTTTAACAAAATATTTCATAAATAATAAAAATTAAGAAAAATGTTCGATTTGAGCCATCATTATGATTTTTGTAAATATGTCTCTAATATAATATTTTTAATGGGATTACCACCAGTTTTGTTATAAATACAAAAGACAGTTGTTTTATGCTTTTTTTTACTTGTTATGTAAAGTTCTCGCTGAAAAGTTATTTTATTTTGATGAGGTATCATCAAATTTTATGGTTATTTAACTATTTGTGTACGCAATTATTAGAACTAACAGAATTGTTCCAATTTTATAAATGTTTTGGAAACACAATCTAAACCTATTACCGTATACAAATATACGCTTTAGAAGAAGCCAACGATTTGTGCATATTCTAAACGAGCTAAGGCTTTTCTGAAAATAGAAAAAGGTGAGTTTGCGACCTGGTTTTCCTTTATCCGTTGAAATAGAAAGTTTTGTATCGTTTACCTGAAGTACATGCAGTGGGCTTAAGAGTTTTGTTTTAGATACTGCTGCTTCTAAACAAAATATTTAATCTTAGTTTCACAACCTCAGATGTAAGTTCCTTTAACGTAATATATGTTTTATAACGTCAAATAATGTGTACAAACAATAATAACAGAATTTTATGACAAGAAAGACAAGTTTTCTTTTATGTAAGGACTTTTTAACTTAATAATATATATTTTATTCAATTAAAGGAGTTAATGAACTTAGTTTTAATTTGTATGCGTATATAATAATAAAGTTTACTTTGTCGAATATTCACTTCTGCCATTAATAATAGTGTCTCAAGCCAGTGACTGACAAAATTATTACTATCTTTATGATTCACTTCTATTTATGATTCACGCATTTCACACCTATAGGTAAAGGTAATCAACTTAAATATCTGTCTATTAAAGAAAATACTCTCCATCACTGTAACCACAAAAGTGAACCCGGTATTGCGACTACAAAATATGTGAATAGTAATTTATAAAGAGGTTTACTAGTATAAAAATAAAAGCTAAAATTTTACAAGATGCCACTGCCCCAGAAGTAAGTTTTTTTTTTGACAAAAATGTTATTTCTTAATATTTTAAACATTATGTATTAACATTTATGATGGGTCAAAAATCTAGTATTTTTAATCTAAGTCTATGATATCCTAGTACCTATAATTTTGAATGTCATAAAAAACATACTCGTACAAAATAATCAATACGACACACGATTATATTAGCAACAGACAACAGACAAATATTGATTCTTTTATTAAATGGTTTTAAAATATATATAAAATATAAAATATTGTATTAAGCTCAACACAACATCAGATGAGAATACTAAAACTTTAAGGGACGTTAGTAAAAATGTATGTGCATTGAAAATATTACATTAATATTATATGACAACCAGATACCATAACTAGTTTAAACGACTGCTTTTAAAAAAATAATTTTACTTATTTATATCTTTACTAGTTTTTGTCTTCGACTCCGCCCGCGTGAACATGAGAGTTGTGCCCAGAGAGAAAAGTATAAAGTGTATTAAAACAATACATATGTGCCTTGGGGCCTTTTCATTTTAAATAACCGGCCGCAGCGCCATCTGTCGGGTTGATTTGTGGATCTGAACTATCCAGGGCGCCAACAAAATTCATACAAAAAAATTTCATTCAAATCGGTCCAGCCGTTCAGGAGGAATTCAGTGACGTATATACATACAGTAGCATTTTACATATGTATAAAGATGTAAATTTTCACAGTTTGAATTTCAATATATTTTGAACGAATATAGTTTACCAAAACTTTTTGGCACTAGTTGATTGAGTACACAGGATATCGGGTAATTGAATCGTTTCTCGGAAATAGTATTTATAGGACTAACATCTATTACAAGGCAATAAGAAAATTTCAAATACTTGTCGCTCGTTTTAAAATACCATTAATAATAATTTTATTTAATACGGTACAAGAGACAATATTGTTTGAAATAAGTAATAAATTATATAAGTAAAATTTCAATTCAACGAATGTTATGTCATTGTCCTGAGTTGATTTATATTGCCTTGTCATTTTACTTAAAGTTGTTTCTTAAATACGTCTGTTTATTCCTGTACTGTATCAAATTAATCTGAGAAGAACTCAGCCTTACATATATTAACTAAAATTACTGAAGAATTTCAATAATTTTTGTAGTTACTGTTGTTAGAAGAAATATTTATTGAATATAATATCCTTACATTATATTTGTATTAAATATGATGTACTTTTATATTTGGTACGAATAAATGTTACTTTTCTATATTTGCTAAAATTATTTATGTAAATTACAAAAAATCTTCGACATATATGCAGATTCAGTAAAGCAACCAATTAGCATTCCCAAAATATATAATGACAATACCCAGTACTGTACAGTTTTAAATTGGAGCAGAGAGAAACAAGACCACGGATATCAAATAGCAATTCATAAACAATAGTTCAATGTTACGTTGTTTCGGAATATTCGAATTTTGTACAGCATGTTGTACCCGTATGAAATATTACATCAATGCAACATCTAAAACACTGATGTTACGTTGTTGGGAACATTTAAAATATGGCTGAAACGAAAGGAATCTTGAATCAGACCAGACTGCTTAGATATTTATTACAATATTTTATTTTGACTGTTCTCTCACTTTTAAGATTATCCCTAACACATATTTTTACTACTCTTTATAAAATTCTCTCTTAAACTATATATTTTGTAGAACCGTTTTTATTATTAAAGGGCATGTACGTAAAATAACCATACGTACAATAAACTAAAAGGGAATGAAGACCACTGTGAAACAAGTGTTAAGTTAATTATGTGTTAAAAGAGCAGATTGAAATTAGTTCTATAAAAGTTAATATAAAATTGTCCTAAAATAAACCAAATTTGTACATTTTGTTGTTTGAATACAAATTTTTAACCACAGAAATCAAAGACTTGATCATATTTTCGGTATATCCTTCCGGAAACCTTTTTAAGGCAATGGATTGGATGACATTTTAGAAAACAAAATTTTCTTCAGTCAAAAATTAAGTAAAGAGATCCATGTTTCTATTATAGTCCTTACGCTATTCCGAAAACATAATGAAATAAGAATTCCCGGAACGTAAGCAAAGATATTACTGGAATTCGAAATAGAAAATTATTTGGATGTCACCAAGTTTATTTCTGTGATTTCATATTAAATGTATATTGAGTCACAGTTATTGAAATATATTTTAAGAAATGGTAATATAGAAAATAAATAAATGGAATATTCCAAAATATTTATTACACTTAAAAGAAACTTCCATTTTTATTTATCGTGCCATAAGACTAAGTCTGGTTGAGGAAGTTATAGCCCCGAATTTGTAAAATTGAGGATTAGGAATGATCGTGAGTGCTTAGTCTGCGAGAACAGTCCAAAAAATTACTTGTAGCTTTTTCTTAACGGTTAAGAAGCCAGAAAGTAAGGCGCGGGCAAACATTACTGAAATTGGAACATATTTTTTTGTGATTGTCTGTTATTGGTTTCTGTTTCTAATATTAACTATGTGTGCAAGTGTATGGAAGATATAATAAATAGAGCAGCTCTACAAAAACACATTTTATAATATAAGTTTAAAGGAAAAGGTAATTAAGTAACGTCTCATTTTAATTTTATGTTAATAATCTAAATAAAAAAATATTCTTACCATAAATTTTCTCGTTACGATATTTCAATTTCATGGTGTTACGGAGTTCAAAATGAGAGTGCTTCAAATAAAAAAGCAACGGAATTCAATTTAGCTTAGTACCAGCTAGAATAGTGACAATGGAAAAAACTTTTCGTGTTGTTAGAGTTTTTTTTGTTCGTGTTTTTTTTATATTATAGGGTGAAAATTGAGCAGTTGATCCATCTATCGCTACCATACCCCTGGAACGTGAGTGTAATAGCTAGAACAATGGACTATTGGGTTTTAGAAGTGAGAGAAGAAAAAAACTATATAGAAAAATGAAAGCAACGAGACACTTAAGGTACTAGGTCTATGAAACCAGAATTAATGTTCCTTTAATAGCACATGTGTTTATACTTATATCTGCTACAAATATTTTGTACAAAATAAACTAACAATGTAGCGTTTGGAATTGTATTATAAACAAAACTTAGGCAGAGACTATGTATATTATATTTGTACATTTAATTCATAAATTTGAAAATACTTCAAAAGCATTGATGTTAAATCGTCATTTCTAGCTTCCTATTAGAAATTTATGATTATTTACTTAAAGATATACCGTATTTAGTACCGTACCGTATAAGTGTGTGAATGCTATGCAATAGAAAGAGCAAATGACGAGATTTTGTTAATTAATTATATAATAAAACAATTCCATTTAAAACTCAAAATGATATGTCTTTGAAAATGGGGACACATATTATCCTAGTTACTTGTTAATGGGGGCCGGAATCAAATCCCTTGACATATTTAGTGACATTATTCATGTCACGACACAAACTAACCAGCACCTCGTGTGATTTATTTGTCTTGTCAGTGTTATCGTAACAACGTAAAATATTTGTAGATACTTAAATTAAGAACTTATGTTAATATAAGTATAGTAATAATATGCAAAAACATATGTGTCTCAACAATTATATTTTATTGTGTAATTTTATATGGAGAATTTATATTACTGATCAAATTTTATAATACCCCAATGAAACTTGATTTTTTTATATCCCACTTTAATAAAAATTCTAAATACACCTTCACTTCTTTTACTGTACTTATTTTACCGTTCCCTAACAAATAATGTTAAAACTCCAATTGTCTGGAAATATCGTGGATTTTTTATTGCGCACTTATTCTACCGCTTTCGGTGCCATAAAAAATTTACGCGAACTGTCATTTTTTTGGCGTACAAGAATAATTTAACATTTCAAGGCGCTGATGACGTCATAAAACGTAAAAATTCACAGCTTTCTAAAAACAAGCTTGGCGTTGATTAGTAAAAAAGATGTTATGAAAGAAATTTTGTTACAATAAACTAGTTTATCTATTTTGAGTCCGATAGATTTGTGCCTTTATTTTCTAATCTTATATGAAACTTACCTGTTTTTTACTATAAATAAATTGATATAAATGAATAGGAGGAAAATAAATCTAAATCTGAAAATAATAAAAATTAAAATTGTTAATATATTTCGAATACAAATGTGTCGTCATTTACCAATAAAATATAGAACTGTCAGAGTATTTATTCAACCGATATCTCATTAACAAAGAATCCAGGCTTTGTTTCAAATGTATATGTGAGAGCGAGGGGATCCTCGTGGAACCTTGGCCAAGACCCTAGTCCTTTAAAAGGCTTTCGAGTCTGGGCGTTAAGTACCGATGACGATGGACAGGCTTCCATTTTGAAGCAAAGATAGTCTTTACTCAAAATGATACTTGTTTATTGCTAACAAATTCTTACAATGAATGTCAAGAATTGTATAGCGGAGATTCTACCACTGTGACTCCTAAGAGCGACCAATGTAGAATGAATTCAGTACGATTATGCTTTGACTTTTATATGGTAAATTCTGTATTACAATTGTGGGTACTTGGAAAAAAGTAATCACCTGATGTATTAATAAAATTATTAACATCGGTGAAGTGGGTAATTTGAAAACAATTATAATGAACGAAAACACGAAAAGGAATATTTTCGATACGAGAAGGCTGTCGGCGCGACACGGCCATACTGACGGTTGGTGCGTGCTCAGCGCCAACGTCTAGTTCTCATAATATATTGTGACTTCGAAATCAAATCGAAATTCTAAAGTAATTTCTAGAAATATTCAGATGTAAGGATGCGACTAGAATTTTGGAGACGTCTATATGTGCATACACTCCACGTATCTTACCATCGGTTTGTAGAATTTTGTAGATGTGATGTGCATACACTACACGTGTCATGACATCGGTTTGTAGAATTTTGTAGATGTGATGCGCATAAACTACACGAGTCATGCCATCGGTTTGTAGAAGTTTGTAGATGTTGTGATGTGCATACACTACACGTGTCATGCCATCGGTTTGTAGAATTTTGTAGACGTGATGTTCATGCACTACGTGTCATGACATCGGTTTGTAGAATTTTGTAGATGTGATGTGCATACACTACACGTGTCATGCCATCGGTTTGTAGAATTTTGTAGATGTGATGTGCATGCACTACGTGTCATGACATCGTTTTGTAGAATCTTGTAGGTGTGATGTGCATACACTACACGTGTCATGCCATCGGTTTGTAGAATTTTGTAGATGTGATGTGCATGCACTATGTGTCATGACATCGGTTTGTAGAATTTTGTAGATGTGATGTGCATACACTACACGTGTCATGCCATCGGTTTGTAGAAGTTTGTAGATTCAGATGCGCATATCCTGTACGTGTCAGAGAACCTGTAAAGTTTTGGAGAATTTGGTAGATGTTGTTTCAGTTGGTATTCGTAAGCTTGTTGTCATCAAACTCATCAATCTGCGACACTGCCATCCGTTCGTGTGGGTTAGTTGCTTTTAGCAATTTTTCGTGGTTTTCCTCTTCCTGTAACATGCTTAGAAAAATAACGGTTATTATTAAATCTCTTAGGGTTCGCCAAGACCTAGGTCTAATGTTATATTCCCATCTATGTTTATAAAATTTAGATATTCTAATGGAGCAGTGATGATAATGGAGCAATGATGACGTCATGTCAGTAAAGTTAATGGAGAAATGCTAATGTTTTATGACTTGTAAAATTTTAACGTTAGCTAAAGTCCAATGCAATATGCCATTCAGAAGTTACCAATTTCTTGATCAACACGAAACAATTTTTCAAGATGGATTGAAGCACTTTACTGATCCATTTGCTCGGCTAATACCTGGCTATACGGAGTAAATACTAATTCCAAAACGATCACAGAAAGTTTTAACCTCTCCTAACAACTCACCACCCCTGTCAACGATTATATTTCTTTTGGTATACCAAGTTTACTAGCAACGTACACGCGGATGACTTCAAATGCCGAAGAGTGATTTGGTATGGGAAGCAATCTGAGTTGTCTTGATACTGACAAACTTAAACATTTTCATCCATATTATGACCCGAGGGTAATAATATTCACCAGTGATTCTTTAAAATGGACAAGATTCGGACCGAAGTCAGCATTCTGTAGTCTATCACATTTCTTATATTCAACACCAAAATCAAAATTATGAAGGAAATCTCACCAACGGTGAATACGTGAAAGAAGAACTCGTTTGTACTTAGATGCTTTCAAGGAGTCAAAGTCTTGTTAATGATTTGAATTATCAACTATAAAAGAAAGAGTGAATATATTTAATGACGAAGACCACTACGCGAGTTTAAAGCTCCTACAAATGGTATCCGTTTTCAGCATCAGTAGTTCGTATTCTCCTATAATCGACAGCATGCTGTCTTTTGTTTTAGGACTTGAATGAGTACTGCCCTATAACCAAGAGACCTTGCCTCGACATATGTTTCTATAGAAGCGTTTTCTTGAAATATAGGGAGAACAAGCTCAGCTGTTAGGAATTATATTATCATATTACGAGTCATCTCTTGTTCGTGAATCGAATTCCAATTTTACTTTTCTTGGTTAAGGCGTTATGATGTATTGGGAATAAACTTTCTAAAACTCCCTGCAAGACCGTTGAATTGTATTTCTTGGTTAATGGTTCTGGAAATAGGGAGATTTTATAGAATTTTTTACTTTTCGTCAGCCGGGACGCACTTTTCCCTTTGAAATTAAGTTACAAAGATATTCAACATACTTTTTTGAAGAAAGAGCACTCAATATTATTCGAAAAACTACCGAAGCCACCGACGAACATATGTCCAAAAGAGCAAGCAGATGATTTATTTTCGTCCAAGGTATTAATTATTAAGTATTATTTATTACGTCTATAAGTCTGAATCAACATTTATGAATGACTACGTTGAAGTTTTTAAATGGTTCATATTTAAGCACGAAACCAATACCAGCCCCATATGTAACAATAACGGTGAGGCCATTTTTCTCTAAAAATTTGTTCCCAAGAACATCTCAACGGAAAGCTCATGAACTGACAAGACAAATAAACTGATTATAGTATTATCCGAAAGGAATATGACCAGAACCGAACCGACTCCATCTAGTTCGTTAGTAAATGACGACCAAGGATTTTTTTTATTTTTTATTTTTTTTTAAAGATGCTCTAATAACGGCACAACCAGTACCACTATCAAAAAGGGCAATAAGAGATAAATTTTGAACTTATTTTACCATAGTGGTGAATGTAGGACTGCTATGTTCACTTATTGCTAGGAAATATCTTTAGTGATTGACATTACTGTTGCAGTAGCATCCCAAGGGTGACGTTGTTTGCATCTATAGCAAAATAAGCCCGATCCAATGATAAAATGATAAGATTTAATAATAGTTTGAAGTGAAATGGGAGGTTCCTTGCGATAACCATCGTTAACTCGACTTTTTAATCTTGCAGTGGCAGCTAGAAAAATCAGTTTAGGTAAGGAATGAGTACTTACGTTCTTAATTTTTGTCACCTGTATTTTCAATAGCAGCTTCCAAAAACGGCATTTTTTTTTTGACTTAATTTGTCGTTGGTAACTCTTCGCCATATGTTTTCGAACTTCTTGAAGAAAGGAAGTTACTTTCATTCGAACTTCCTACTCGTTCAAAGATTCTGGTTCCTCAATAGGAAACAAGATGCCCCAACGTCTTCATCTCAAAAATTGTGGTGCAACGGTTCTCGAGTCTTCAAAAACGTGCGGAGTTGTATGTTGAACCATGCGATTTCATGTAGACGATCCGGCGGTTGAAAGTGTGGCGTAAGACGTCCCTGCTTCTGATGTGAGAGCGAGGGGATCCTCGTGGAACCTTGGCCAAGACCCTAGTCCTTTAAAAGGCTTTCGAGTCTGGGCGTTAAGTACCGATGACGATGGACAGGCTTCCATTTTGAAGCAAAGATAGTCTTTACTCAAAATGATACTTGTTTATTGCTAACAAATTCTTACAATGAATGTCAAGAATTGTATAGCGGAGATTCTACCACTGTGACTCCTAAGAGCGACCAATGTAGAATGAATTCAGTACGATTATGCTTTGACTTTTATATGGTAAATTCTGTATTACAATTGTGGGTACTTGGAAAAAAGTAATCACCTGATGTATTAATAAAATTATTAACATCGGTGAAGTGGGTAATTTGAAAACAATTATAATGAACGAAAACACGAAAAGGAATATTTTCGATACGAGAAGGCTGTCGGCGCGACATATAAAATTTTATACCTTGATGGTCAATAATGTGAGGTTTCTTTATTTACAGAACAGGAATTTTATGAACAAAAATATTAGAATATACCTTTACAAAATAATATCCTCCTAAGCGTTCTTTTTCACATTTTTGCTACTTTTAAAAGGTAACCTTTCATTAATGATAAATTATGACCCTTATTTTTATTCAAATTGTACAAACAAACGTCGTATGTCTGTCATCAGATACCTATTCACTGTCGCTGGTGATCTGAGAATTCGAATTAAAAATCTACAGTCTAACCAATTTCATTATCCTAAAGACTTTTACAAAAGGTAAATAAAGACAGACTATGGTGAGCTCTGTAACTTATCGAGGGCGTGTACCATTTACTCAGGTAACTTTAAAATCAATCAATGAGTAAAAAAGGCTATTCGTAAATATAATAAAGATTTAAAAATGTCCCTATACATCCATTATAATTATATATACGATTTTTACGAGTACATATTTTAATAAAGATAGGTTTTGGTAAATATCGTAATATTCCTGAAATTATAGTTTCATTCAATTAAGAATGAACAAGTCTGAAACGGATTAACACGTTATTTTTAATATTATTGATTCGTAATAAATCTGGTTCTTGAAAATGTCGTGACCGACACTAACACTTCTCATTAAGTTAATGATTTATGTTCAACTTCCACTGTTTTTAATTCGACTCAATGTTACATGCACAGTCAATATAAAAATTATCACAATTTAATGTTTATAGGTTTATAAAATTGTAAACAAAAAATCAATACAACTGCCATTAACACTTAATAAACTTAAATACACATTCTACTTAGTTTATTGTACAATTTGACATTTGCTACTAATATTATATACATATTTATATAAAATTAATATAGAGTTTAAGCTTAGCGTATAAATATATATAATATACATATAATATGTGAGTATTTCTAACAATTTTATTACAATCTCACCGTTAATTAGCCGCTTTATAAAATGAATAAATTCGGTGTTGTATTGTTTTTTTTAATTCTAAACACCATAAAAAATTTAAATTGAATTATTTTACTTATTAAGTAAAAATACAGTTTGAATATATAAAATTAATTATATATTTTTATGACAGTTAACAAAACAGTATTTAAAAGTCGCTGAAATATTAAACAAAGTGATATATTACTACCATGTTACAATAAAAGGACAGGGTAAATAAATCACACACGGATACGCGTATTCGACTTAATTACTCGCGGTATAATAAATAGCTTAACTCATATAATATTGCGACATGAATTGTGACATCTCATATGTTAAGAGTCAAGACAAATAAACATGTTGTCTCCGTTCTATCGTTTGTAATTTGTATACTATAGATGTTTTCTTATCACTGTAATTTGAAACATGACTCACTTGTACAACAGTCTTAGTGTTAACTTTTAATGTCGTTTTAAATTCATGCAGATTTTGTTCAAACACAAGTTGTTGAAGAATAAGTGTTAAAATTTACTGACATGTTTAATGTTTAGTGTATACCGATATCAAAAATTATAACTGTGTTTGTTTTTACGTTACGTGGCGTGTTGTAGTTCCGATGTAAAATTGGTATTATTGTTTGATAATAAGCACGTTACTTTTTGTTTATTGATCCACAATGTTTATTTATAGCTTTAACCGTACGCTCGGTAGGCTGCGCCTGTTTGTGAAACTTTATTGCCCTGTTATTTCACTATAAATTATTGATAAAAAATTAACTGAAAATAATTTTACAACAGATACTTTGGACACATGAATACATAATAAATGTAATGAAATTGACCTCCTTTTTATCATAAAATTATGAATATTTGTTGAATATATACATAAAGTAATTACAGTTCAATAGTAATATACATATGTGTCAATGGAGGCAATTCCATAGACCTTCTATTTTATTTGTATCCAGAAAAATCTTAATAATCTATATAAAATCTATCCAACACAAAGCTTGTTAGAATTTTCTAAATATGTGTAGAGATGTTAATCAGGAGTAATTTATAAAGTTTCCTTCTGATATTGAAACAAGATACACACTTAATTTCATGTCTTTTTCAGGATCAAATGAAATCACTGAGTTACTTAATTTCTACCAAATTTTTAGCACTACAACATATATATAAAAATAAGTCATTATTATGATATTTTTGTGATTCCATAAAAAACTAGCTTTTAATTACCATTGTTCACAAATTTGTTATAAACAGCTAAGTAACAAAGACATACCCAGCATACTTTCAAGAATTATACTAATAATAACACTGTTAGTCCATAACCTGTATTTTTTATAAGTAAATACTGAAGTTTACTGAACCATTACACTTAAAATTCAACTTTTTTAAAAGGCCATTAACATTTGGTTGAATAAAAATATTACATTCGTCTGAAACGCGGGAATATTTCAGATACAAATTTAATAAATCATAATATTTGTCAGTTGTACCATCGACTGTAATAATACAACAACTTCGTGTTTGTCCAAAAAAGAATGGTAAAATTTGTTTTTTTTTTTTTAATTTACTTTTAACTCACTGTTAACGTGAGCGGGAATTTTTTTAGGGAAAATAAAAGATTTAGATGTAGACATCTCAAATAAAGTAAATACTTGTAAGTTTACAATGGTATCCAATATTATCGGTCTTCTTTTGTAATTTTAATTAATTCAACTGCTGACGTTAGGACTCTAATTTAACAATGAATCCCATTATATGTTGTTTTATTCAAAGATTTCTCCTATGTGAACACACGAAATTGTAATTTAAAAGACACAAAAAACCAAAATTATCTTCGAAGGCAAATGTCATCATTATTAGTCAGTCAATAAAATTTTGCGACGCATAAATAATAAAAAGAAAATGTTAAGGTGTCGGAACTTTATTTCTGTTCAATATATAAACAGCGCAGCGAGTCTACGGCACATGCACTATGATCATAAATTCGCTTCAATCTTCCTCTTATAGAATACGGATGAGATAGATTGTTATGAATATATGTACTTCGAGAAGCTTTATTTAAACATGCCATAATTTTATTGTTTATAAACTTAGTCTATACAAAGTAAATAAGTTCGTTTCACGAAAAAAATATGAATTGACTATAACCTTCATGGTGGAGACGACCTTACATCAAAAGAAAAAAGTATACGTAATGATGTTGCAAATAAAAATACACTAAGAAGTTTGCACATAAAATCCTCTTAATGATCGCATTCCAGTGTCTACATTGCATTCATACATATTTGAAATGGAAATAAATATAACCAGATAGGAATTCGAATCTGTACAACGGCACAGATTATGTTTATACTTTTTATTTGTAATTAGTTTCATAACTAAAGACAGACATAAGTCACAATTTTTTTTTTTTATTACACTTTAATTACTTGGCTTATAATTTTTTACCGCTTATTGTTGTTTATATTAAGAATTACAATTATCTCACTCAGTTTTCGAGGGAAAGTATAGTAGAAGTATAATATAAGCTTACCAAAAGAACCGTATTTTCTCGTAATTTTTATCTGTGAAAAACTTATGAATTTAATCGTTGTGACTTGAATTATTTACATCACATACGATTATATAACACATAATTGTTTAAATAATGGTATATTTAACTGTCACCTTTTAATTATGAAGTTAGACATGACCTCAACTGAATCATTTGTCTATTAACGGTAAGATTAGTGTATAGTCCGTTTATTATCAGCCCCATAGCCTTCCTGCATCATAGCCTACAGTGTTTAACCAAAGGATAAGTGGAATCGTCACTATTTACTTGCTAATTATGGTGGTTTGTTAGAAAGCAATTCTGTTAAATTAGCAAGTAGGTTAAATAGAATGACTAAAGTTATATCATCTTAAGTCCACTTATAATAGTTTCCAAACAAAGCAGTTTGTTATACTCCTATTTCAGCTGGTCTTCCAGCGTATAACAACTCTGTCAAACAAAATTGCTGTGAAAAATACGTTTGGGCGTAATATTGGCCCCTTCTTTCCAAATTTTCTTTCTCATTATTTATTCAGTTTCCTTTATTATATTCATGTCTATAATACATCCCATAAGGATTTTTTACAGGTGAAAAGTTTGTGGCAATCGCTTACCACAAGTCTTTTTCTTGTTCCTTGGCCTTTACCCATAGATTTACACATATAGAATATTGAAAATATTGAGAACTATTCAACCTGTCCGAGCAAACCAAAATTTATAAAAAAATTAATAATTTAAGGTTCATTATTTTTTCTTCTGAGATAAAATGATTGTTAGTTTTCATGGCAATGACTACATAAATGGTAACGAATTTTGTTAATTTCCTTTGTCTATCAATGGTTAGATTTTTGATACGAATTTTTATTTTCATACTATTGATGACGTATAAATTACGTTTATAGAAACAATAGACATTGTTTTTGAGATTAAATCGATATTGATGGAAGTTGTTATTGAGCCATTATATTGAGGCTGACCGTCTGACCCTTTTTTATCGACAATAGTGACTCGTTTTAATAACAGCTTATTGTTTATGTCTAGTTTTTATTGCAAGGTGTTTTAATTTTCTAGATACTATCATACACTATGAACTAATATCAGTAATAATATTCACAAAGGAACTGATAATTTTTTTAATTCATATCTATTGCTATCCAAAATAAATTATAAGCTATACTTTAATTTTTTTTTAATATTTCAGTGACACTTATTGATATTATTAATGAAGACTATTGCTTCGAGATAACATTCTGATGTCTCCCAATCTTGCACGAGCAATGGTTTAATCGTGGTCAATCGATACACTTGGAGCTGCAAGCAATTTCAGTAATAACAGTGAACGGTTTGATATAACTTATTACCTGTTTTATTACTGCCTTTCTTATTTGCTCTACACTGTTCTCGCTCACCATGACAATGTTTGCTCGCTCTCTGTCTAGTATACCACTGCAATAATTCATTCATTTATTTTTCGAAATTTTCCTTAGAGCGTTCTCTGATGCTGATATTCACATTTTGTTAAAACCTTTTTTTATTATGCTTTAGACAAGTCATACAACTACTTATAAAATCCCTTGAACTCTTCCTCATCGCATTTACTATTCGATGCAGCATTTATATTCTTGGATATTTTCCAAAGTTCGATGTCAGGAAAGCTTGCCCTGAGGGACATTAATATTACTCTCACATTAGCAACCATTTTCTTTGTTATCCTCATACTATATATAGTATACTCCTTGCTATATATATAGAAGTCCTCCTAAAATTACTCTTCTGTTCTGTTATAACATCTTCTTTTAGATCCATATGCTCTAATAAAGTACAAGAACAGAACTCCTTTTATTATTTTGTTATACTGGGTCAGATCACTTTTGATCCTAAATACCATTAGTCTATCATTAACTCTCTTAACATTCGTCACATAGCGTTTCGATTTATATCTAGAACAATTAAAACAATAATACTTTTTCAATTCCTAACGCAATAATATTATTTTTTAAATCTATATCGTATTTTCCCCTTTCGCTCGTCGTTGTCCAAGTCAAGATCGTCATTCTTACTTCTCGCCTGTTCCTGATGAGACAGCCATAGTTCACTACTTACAAAAGCCGGATGCTCCTTTCCTAATGTTTACTGCCATACCTGTCGGGAAATATTTTTAATATAAAATAACAGTCGGCGGCCTGTTATGCACCAAAATCATCTTTGAAAATTAGTATTGATGGAATAGGCGCCCAATAGCGCCTAGTAGGATTCACTAGAGACTCGTTAGTGGCACATTATTAACAAGGTGGTTCCAACGTTTTGGCTTTTTTTTATATTTTAATATTAGTTGTGTGGATTAAAGTTGATAAATATTAATATGAGTGATATTAATTTTTATCTGTATTTCGTGGTGAAAGTACTTTCAAAAAACAATTAAATTTACTGTAGAAACATTAAAGAATGTGTAAATATTTTGGAATATCGTCGGAGCAAACCGGGTGTCCGAAAACCTCGAGCAACATAGGATAACCTCGAACTGTCGATGGAATCTTCTTTAAAGGATCTATACATATACATATATATTTTTATTCAAAAAAAAAATTTCAGATTTTGTGAATCTCTCTAGATAGTCGTCAGATTAGGAGACAGCACGTTTAGAAAATAAAGATGAACCATATATATCCTATTCTGACGCGATTGAATATTTTAAAAGGGTGAACTTTTTTTAGCTCATTATAAAAATGGCCGCGATTTTGCGTCATATCGAAATCGTCCGATTAGTGAATGAAACCTTTTTTTGGTGCACTTAACACTCCCTTAGAAAATCTGACGCGATCGATTAATTTGGTTTTTCATATTCAACCCTTACATACAAACACCCGCAACATGCAAACTGGTTTTCCGTACTTGTAATTCTAGTTAATTTGTCACAATAATAAATACACCTATCTTCTTTTAAAAGCATTAAAAATAAATAAAATATTTTAGCTGATAAATTTTCATAATCCTCTAGTATTTAAACTAAGTTGAAATATGTATAAAATATATTTATATCACTTGTAAACTTTATAGCATCCAGTTAAAAGTATAGATACTGCATCACTATCCAAAACTTTACTTAAAAATTGGGCAAAGATACTATGGCATTGTAATATTCAGATTATTTGCAGTCACATTTGTAAAAATCGTTTATGTGTTTTTTTTTATACGTGTTTGTATAATTCAATACACCTAAAATAAAATTTAGGTTTTAAAAACTTCAATTAAGCTTACGTCAACATTTATTCAGAGTACAAAATCCACAAATAATATGAAACCCATAATGCGTAACGTCTGAACATCGAAACAAAGATTTGATCAGAAATCACATCACAGTTCAAGCGTAATCTCCGTCCAGCGATTGGGTGCAAGTTCTCATGAATATTTCATATCAACAGCGAGCATATTGCGTGTACACAATCCACCATATGATTACGAACATAAGGTAGAATGGTTACATCATAAGTTTACAAATATATGCATGATGAGATGATGAAGACGAGATGCTTGTTGATATATATATACATAGAATAAATAGATGTCAAGATCTATACTAAGTAAACAACTTCGTTACTTAGTAAGTTGATAAAATGTCAAAGAATAAATCTTTATCGTCAGCCATTTTTTAATCTTGGAAAAAACGAATACTCATAATTTTCTCCCTCGTTATTTCAAAAGATATTAAAATCAAATAGTCGTATGTAATGCCTACATTAAATCTAAAATGATATGAGTTTGATGGAAGTCGGTATCGTTCCGTCTTCCTTGTAAAACGAACTTGTCTCAAAATGGTTTTTCTTCGCTTTGATATCTATAATATTGAAAATGTTATACACCCGCTTTATAGGAATAATACAAGAAACTAAAAAAATATATGAAATGAATATTTTTTAAATAATACAAGATTTTCTGCCCGAGGAATTTAATGTAGTTATCAACAATAAGGTTAGTTCATGGGTATGGATAATGACTCTGAAATCATTGAATATTTTTATTACTGCATTTATATTTAGTATATACATCTTTGTATTTCTCCAACGAAAGAAGAATTACGAAAAGAATATATTTTATATCTTAAAACTAAATATTTTTAGCAAAATTTGTTGTTGACAGTATTTTACACTCATATTCATTTAAAATTCTGAATGATGGAATTAGTTTTATCTCTACTAACACTTCGTGATTAGTGTAGATATGGTACTAGTACTTGGAAAACAAAATTTGGAACTATCTTTAAAAGACAAGTTAAACAAGATAACCTTCTGTGAACAAAAGTTGTAACTACAACTTCAAAACAAGTATTCCGTTCAAAACAGTGTTCACCGTTTAAGGCAGTTCAAGTTAAAAACGTGTGTTGGAACATTTGTATGTGTATATTGAAAAATCAGTTGGCACAAGTTGATAAAATGCCGAGGTTCAGAGTGTTAAGTGACTAAGGACGGAACAATTTGAAGTGGTATGGAAAAATGTGTAACAGTGGAATACGATGCTGTTGGGAAAGGAAGAAAGTGTTGTTTTGCCTAGCAGTGAAATATAAAAGGCTTGTAAATATACCTAGAGTGAAGAAAAATGATACGGGCTTTATTGTTCTTTCATTGCTTTAGATACGATCACCGCCAGGTAGAACAAAATGAAGCTAATATATTAATGTAATCAAATTAATTAATATTCTTTTGTAATTAATTATGGTAATGACATAATTTTTCAGCAAAAGCTTATTAAATTTGTCGTCATCGATGAAATAAAATTGTAATTAATCATATAATTTGTTTTAATCGAATTGACTCGATTGTCACGAGAATAAAAACAACGAAATGCCATTGAAATACATGATAAAGAGCAGGATGAATAAAGGAAAATAATATTTAACTTTTAGGGTTATCATAAGCTTTTTGTGTGAAAAATATTTATACGAAACTAGATTTTACGCTTAGCTCTTGTTAGAGTATTATGTATCCAAGGATCAAAAAGCCTTTATTTTCTTCCAAATCTATTCTTAATAACAAATTTCTAAATACACATGTATATGTACTTGTACATGTTTTGCCATTAATCATAGAATATAATGTTGTATTCTATAATAAAGATGTATAAGTCATTTGACTTTTATTTTTACTTCAGATGGCTTATTTATTATAAATTTAACTTATGAAAACCCACAGCACACGATTTCATTACTAAACATTTGTTATGGCACAACTATATATATAACAAATACTTCAAGTATTAAACACTATTTTACATAGCTAGAAAAGAGGAAACAAAACGCAGCTAATCATTTAAGATTAAAGCAAATAAAACTAAAGGGGTTCTGCAAAAAGCAGAAAACAATATCCTTAAAATAGGATAAATTATGAACCATTTTTTTTACTTCGACAAAATTATTATTACTACCGGAATATATGTTCATTTTAAGATAAAGCAGTGTAGAACTAATTGACGAAGTATTCGACTAAGTCGACTTGGACATGTTATAAGTACGTGATGTCGCTAGAAGAGAGTCTTGAAGCAGAGTTATAAAAAAAATCTTTTATTTGCCTTGCAATGTCTTCCCAAGCGTGCACACATTGCACGCTTTTTGAGGTAATGTAGATTTATAAGAGAGCTCTTGCCTCTTTCGTTTAAAGATTTTTTGGTCGTTTTAAGCCGAAACGAGGATATCCTTTGAAAGGCTTCTTAGATTCAAGGAATCTCTTTTTCTTTAGTGAGCTATATTCAGACGTCGTTCTTTGATATGAATTTATTTTTCATTTTGTTTTATATTAATGTGTATTGAAAACATCAATGGTTTCTGCTATGAGAATTTCCTACCCGTTTAAGATTAAGAGTATTTTAAATGAAATATTCCACGCTTTATTGCATTAAAAAAATTAATCTATTATCAAATTACTTTTTTCTCTTCTTTCAAATAGTTAACAATTGTTACGTACGCAAAGCGTATATATAATATAATTAACATCGCCGAAGCAACGTCTTTATATTGATAGAATATAAAATAAAGAGTGAAAATTCCCGACAATACACAATAAAAAATTATCGTATTGCTATCTTAACATCGTCAAAATCATGTGACGATAGTGTTAAGGTATACACACACATATATATATATAGGTAATCAGTGTTTTGGTTATGTATGTTTTAAATTAAAATACCTGTCTTGTCACTATTGTAGTCCTTCCTATAACATCTGGCTGTCCGTCAACCGCACCCTATATAAATTCTGGTCATTACTATTGTTGGTGTGGAAATAATGTTAACAACTTAATAATTTTATGTTTCCCCCTAAAATCTGATAACAACTAAATAACGGTATAAAATTTTATTATTAAGGCTTTTTCATAAGAACTACACAGAAGTTATTTAAGGATTTGTGTCTGTATATATAGCTTTTATATTTAAACCATGTACATTATTGAAATCCTAACATTAAATTCAAAATAAGTAACTCAGTAAAACTCTCGTAGATCCTAATATTTTATGAAATTAAGCCCAATGAAATACCATCATTTTTTTAAGAATCCACCTTCAAGTAATACCTTGAGACAAGAGAAAATTCGAACTCGTTGCTAAATCAAGTGTCATCCCAGTCTATTTAGAATCGTTCAAAATTCACGCTTTAGACAGCAACGTCGCAAAAGAAGTTATATAAAAATCTCGTTCGGCAAAATTGCCGATTCACCTGACTTTTTACAACTAAGAACGCAAGCATAAGCACTCTATAAAACTCTAACGCCTATCCAAGGATTTCGTATTGTCGCATGAACGCTATTTGTGAATACGACACCTTTTCATAAATAATTATATATGAGCATCAAATACATAAATTAAGTGAACAATAATACTTTCTTGTAAATATATATTTGATTGTGAATTTAATTGAAAAGAAAATGAAAATAGTATTCAGATATAAAATCCTAAATGTTTTTCATCGTTTTTCGACCAAAACGCTGTTAAAAGTTTAAAACTATTCATTCACCCAAGGACCAGAAAAAGATCCAGTATTTTTAAATGAAAAATATCATTCATTCATTAAATCCGTTCATTTAAAAAGTAAAACATTACGATTAAGGAAATGAAAGAATCATATTACTAACATTTAAAATAACTGATGTAACATTTAATATTATTATTATTATTATTTATTATTCTGTTCTGCTGTTCTGTTCTGTTCTGTTCCTCGTGTGAGTTCTGTTCTCTTTATTATACAATCGTTTTCTTATAAAGAAAGCATCTTGTAGACATACATATTTATAAACGGATTAACCTCTAAATACCTAGAACAGAAAAGCTATAGCTAATTATCTAAGTGTTGGTTTGTAAATCGCCAAAGAGGTAAATTTTTTTTTATTAATTAATTAAAATATATATAATGTTGAATAAATTATTTTTATTATTTGTGCCACTTATGTTTATATACATATGTATACTGCAATAGATATGCCTACCTGATGTATTGTCAGAGAATAAATTTTCAATTAAAGTAATTACTTTATGAATAAAATACTTGTAGTATATGATAGAATAATTAATATAAATTATTATACGTTAGTATATCTGAGTAACATATTATTAGCCAGATGACATTTTCTTGGTATTGACATGGATTTAATGCTTGTTAAAATTTATATATAAAATAAAGGTATTTTTCATAATAACTCAAACCTTTCTTACAGATATGCAGAACTGTGAGAAACGAAGCCTCTTAGCAGTCAATGGATTCACCGTGCGGTTGCCGGGTCCATCGCGTCGCAGGGAGAAGAATTTCACAGGGCCTGGGACTTGCGACCCAGGTGTAGGTTTAAGGGGCCCGTATCTAAGGCGAGTTAAACGCTCACCGCCAGCGGCCAAGCTGCTCTCTCTACCTAACCTAATCATTAAATAAAATATATATTGATATGTTTACGTATTTTATCGGATGCTAGAATTATTTTTTAAATTTATAAATATCAAAATACTGTAAGTCACATAAAAAGAATATTATTATTTCTTATAAGTTAATTGTATTTTTGATACTAAAATTTAAAGTTTCATAACACTGGTTTCGTATTTAATGATATGAAACTACTATGACAATATAGTTTTGACATAAACACAGTTGTAATTGCTTTTATGTTGACGACAGACTACTGCCAATTCAAAATTGTATCGTAAAATTCACTCAATATTATTTTGTTTGGGAGTACATTAAGTCATATATTAAATTTTAAAATTCCTATCAACCTACAACAATATGCATACGGAATAAAAGTAGCGTATTTTTATTTTATTTTATACAGATTTTTCCTCTATAAATAGAATAAAATATTGTAATATTTTTTTCATTGAAACGTTGCGAGTTGTAAAACATAAAATGCCGTTATTAGTTTCTCGCAAGATTTTAAGATTTTCATTTTAGAAGTACCGTTCGAAGGAATTAAAATAGTAAATGAAACTAATATTTTTCGGATTACTACGCGTATTTCATTATTTTAAAAACTACATACTCCCGACTTTCGGTTACTTTGCAGCAACCGTGATCGCGGGCAGACGAGATGTACTCGTAAAAAATTATTGACAACCAATGTCACAATGGCATTTAATATTAATATAGTTTTATTTACTTTAAAGACAACTTGAATATGAAAATTAAGTATGGAAATAAAGAAGTAAAGTTCTGGTAGAATTATAAATTGTACACATCGTTATTCTTATATGACGAACCAGGTCATTTACAACAATGCATCTAACATTGATCATGGGTTGATTATTACATTGATATACATTTAGAAATTCATATGTATTGTATAATGCAATTAAATTTGGGTTCAATGTACATATGTAAACATGCAAATATGAATAGTACGCATTAGCTAAATAAAAAAAATATATATAATTAATTTTATAAATTACACTCAACATTCTCATATTTCAACAACAATGTTATTCCAAAACAAATTGCTCTACATATGGTTTTGTTGTTGTGATTCAAATTTAAAGTAAGCCTGAATTGAATTCTGTCGCTTTTTATTTCAAGCACTCTTAACTTTTTAACGTTGCAACGCTGTGAAATCGAAATATTGAAGTTGGTGAATTGAATATCACAATATAACTTTATTCGATCTGAGAGTAATTGAAGTTATCGTTTGTTTTTTTTTTTTTAAATAAAAAAAGGCACAAAACTCGTAAGTAGTAGTGAAGTTGAAAAGATGTCGTACGTGCTTTAATTATTTTGATTGGACTGTTTAATGGTCGTCTGAAAATTTTCATATAATTAAAAAACTTTTTTGATTTGTAAACAAACTTATGGTTCCAGTTACAGGGACATGTCGATTGTTGTAAATCATTATGACAAAGCAATCGAAACAAACGTTAGATACAAACTAAAGACGTTTGATATGTTGAAAGCTTTTTAAAAAAAGATTTTTATCTGTCTGTCTCTGTCTTTTGACAACAACAAGTTTAATAAAGTATATTACAATTAACTTTCTAGATGACAGTTATCCAAAATTTTAATGGTAAATTTAAATTTATTTATTTTACAAAAGTTTATGAAATAAATATATTATATGATAACATATGTATCTGTATTTTGTACTAGATATATAGGTAACTAGCTGTACCTGCGACATTTTTCTTGTAGAAAAGGGACTTAAGTTAGAATTTTTTGATTATTTTTTTTATTTTGGATCATAAACACCAAATAATGAAAATACTTCATAGTGATATTTCTGTATACAAATTATTCCACGAACAGCCAATAGGCTTCAAAACATAAAGGTTGTTAGGATTGTCAACACAGGATAGAATCGAAAGGTAAATAAAGCCACAATATTTTCCTCACATATCATCCAATAAAAATAACTATATTTCCACTATTTGATTTTAAACTCTTGTTTTAATTAAGTTTTAGTGTGTTGTATCCCGAGCTAACTTTGCGGTTTCAAAAGGAAAGTTGCAATTTATCCCTAGACTAATGTTTCTCGGTCACGCTAAAGGAAAGTTACCGTTCACAATTTAGGAATTAAACAAAATATTCCTAACTTCTTTAACGAAGATAAGGGTCGTTGTAAATTGAAAACGAAAATTATTTTTATATTGGGAACACACAAAATTTAAATAACGCCATGGTAAAAAAGTTTTGTAATACATTTAACTTGATCTGACAATCTATACGGCTTTGTCAGTGCAGTATGCGTGATACTACATTATTCTTATTCCATTTGACTAAAACAAACTGGAGTAACAGTAAAATTCGGCAAATAGTATTTCAATGCAGCTTCAAGTTGATTTTGTCGAATCTCTTTTGATACTTTACAAAAATTTACTGATTATAAAATATAAGAGGATTGCCAGAGGAGTCGAAAATTATAAAAAAATAAGTGTGTAATACAGAACCAAAGAAATATATATTTCATTACACGCCCAAACCCTATTGTTTGTAGTTTTCAAAAACATTTTTTAAACGTACAGTGATCTAAATAATAAAACATCGATCGCCAAGTTCAAACTGGACAGAACATTTCGAATATGATGTTAATAGTAATAAATCAAAGCTAAAATATAGAAAAAGGAAAGTTTAACAAATTTGTTAAAGACCTGGGTCAACTTTCTTATCTTCCTGAACTTTGTTCTGCTTATTTGGACACTGAGTCATCCTTGAGTGTATTCCATTAAATGTTGTATTAAGCTTTACACACAATTTCTGATGATCTATACTTTCCTTAGTTATGCTCTAGAAATTCTTTACATATTTTTTTTTTAAACGATAGTTATATCAACTATCAATTTCATATGAAAGTAAAATCCCTTACAATATTATCGATTATAATTTGCATATAACTAAAGCAATGCACTTTTTCAGTGTGCCCTTATTTTAGAAAAAAAATTATTATTTAAATATGGAATCCGGATTTCCACATCTTTAAACGATAGTTCATTCTGTATTAAATTTGTACTAGAGATATCTCTAACACTCTTGATTTTATTTGCAAGATTTTAGGAAGAATAAACATTAGTTATATTATATAGTTATCGTATTTTATTGTGACTTTGGATTCTTACTTCTTTCAACAACACGATTCATTAAAAATAACTCATCTCTATTTAAATAATATAAACGTAAATTATCATTCAACTTAATTATTATTAACTTTTTAAATTATTTATTTATTGATTTTAATATTTGTCCTTAAAAGTTTACAATATTAAAACTGTAAAGTACACAAAGTATTAATTATTAGACTAGTCATCTTCTTTATAACAGCAATTATAATAACATTACAAAAAATTATGTGAAATAGATAGAGGTTCATAAATGTCATCTCATGTATCACCTTGGGAAAAAAAGTTTGTCGTACAACTTCATTTTTCGATTGAACGATCAGCAAAATGAAGTACTTTAATGGAAAAGTATTGGTAAAATCTATCTTCCGTACAACACTGACATCAATTTCATATTCTCAAATTATTTTAAAATTTTGTGAATAGTGTCAGATGATTTTGTAACGTACTATGTGTATTTTTTCATTTATACTTTCTATTTTTTTTTAAGAAATAAATATAATGTAGCAATATTATATTATTATTTTTTTCGTAAATAATAAATAATACTCCAATGACAACGATCATTAAAAAAATATTAGAGTACTTTAAAATTAAAAAAAAAATACCTTGAAATGGAAAATGCAATATTTCAATCGTTATCCGTCTCTTCTCTTCTCTTCTTGTCTGTCCTTTTCTCTTATTTTGACGATATACATATGGCAAAGGACAAAAAACCGAAAGTAAATTTTCTGCACCTTTATTAATGTCACCCAAAAGACTACTATGAGTAGAAGTAATGGAGTTATACTCGTATAGAAAGGAAATTAGGATTGCACATTCCTACTTGTAGCAGGCAGAGACGTAATAAATATTTCAGATTAATATTCTTTGAGAGGGTCATCTCAAAAACAAGCTACACTTCACTGACTATAAATAGGATAATCAGTTATACAAGGGTAAATTCTGAATCCGAAAAAATATTTTCATATTTTTGATCGCATATAAATTTTGATAAGATTGAACACAAAACTTACACATAGCTAACGAAAATCAATCCTAATTGCAAACGGCACCACAATGTAATTATGTTTATTGGACTGATATTAAAACAGTTGCATTTTTTATATTCCCAGATTATAAATAATTGATTTCTATATCACCGCATTTATAACCTTTTGATTGAATAATCATGAGTTTTGGGTCTATATAAATAAAATTATATAAATAAGCTTTGAGTAATTCGGTCGATTTGTCAATTGTAATTAGTAACTAGTAGTTGTGGAATCTCGACATGAATGATGTCGTATCATGTGACAAGCAAGTATATATTGATATACTACTCCTTTCTACTATCTTAATTTCTTGCTATTAAAGACTGTGTATAGATACAATCCCGATTTAGTATTCTATAATTAAAAGTTTCATTCTGATATTTAAATTGACACGGTTCATGTTTAGTAACTATTTATGACAATGAGGTTTTGATTAAAAAGAAAAAATTACAGAATATACTACCATTTCTTATTTTATCATCTTAATTTTCATACATACGCTTCTACTTTCTTCATTATTATCCATATGTTACATTTGTTTTAATTCGCTATAAAATTTGATAAACAATATAATTTTTAGAAATAACGGAAAAGATTTAAGTATAATTAAAGGAACTATTATAATTGATTTATTATGTGCCAATTAATATTACTTTTTTTTAATAAATTAATTTTGATTCGTATACAAATGTAGACGTATCGTATACATTTGTAAGTAAATAAAATAAAATATCAAAATATAGAAAATAACTAATTACTTACGTTCTAGAACTCCTAAAAAAAATTGTAAATTAATTATAAAAAAGTATAAATTTAAATTATATATGAGTCATTTTTATACAAAACTGATTAAAAAAAATAACTTTGTTTAATTTTACCAAGAAAGTATTAAAAACTTATAATATTGTCAAGTTCATCAATCACGCTACATACTAAAATTCCCATCAATACAAATATTTCATATTGAAATTTTTATATGGAAATCATCAATTTGATAAAATATTTTATTTTTTGAAAGAATCGAAGTAGAAATTATTATATAAAAATATTCCAAAGCTATTTTGTTCGATGGAGAACAATAGTAAATATTTTATTAAAATTAGAATTGTTGATAGATCTGTTTCAATCGTGTAGGATGTTCAAATAATATCGCGTGTTCTCTTACATTTTATAAAGCTTTCAATTCAATACATTTAAAATAATCAATATGTAATCACAAATTATTCAAAACAAATCAAGTATATCAAAAAACATATGTAATTATAACCTTCATTTTATAATAGACTATATATGTGAGGGTTCCTTTTAAGTAATAAAAAAATTCACAATCTTTTACCATAATATTTTAACTTGAAACATTCCATAATCGTTTCTATTTTATTTTATTTCTATAGAATGGAAATTATTACAATAGAAAGATTTATTAAACGATTATTTCTCGGGAGCTTAAAAGTTTAGATAATTTACCAATTTGACACTTATTTAAACTGAGGGTGATGTTGAATAACTAATATCACTTGAGAAATAAGGTGTATCAATTATTCTCATTTCCTTTTTTTTCTGATCACATTTTCTATTAACTATCACAATCCATCCGTTTTAAATTGCTGCAAACTCTTTAGTTGATACTTTAAAAACTCTTGGGAATGCGTCATTGTCACGTATTGGTATTTTTTTCTTTTGTAAACAATTATATAAATTCTTATAACTCACCATCAAGATATTTTGAAATAGCATTTAAAATAACCATTTACATGTCTCATTTGTTTGTTTTGGAGGACAAGACGCTGTCTTTAGAAGGTGAAAAGACCAAATCAAAATAAATTCATTATTTTAGCTAACAAAGGTGGTAAACGGACTATAAAAGTTGCGGACTAAGCGTTTACATACAAACGCCAATCTTACTTCGCAAATTTAAAAAAACTTGCCTATGGTGATATAAACTATTTCATATTTATGTAATCCAAAAAGAACTAAATTCAACTACCAAATATTAATAGAGATCCTGTAAACCTCCGAACAGCAAAAATTTAACTGTCAAAGTAAAATTCCTATCTGTGAATCCAGATCGAAATCAAGCTATAAATGCTAAAATTCGGCCACCGGGTTGCACGGCCATCCTGAATACAAATATTTGATTCGGATATGTGTATTGTGAGATGGATTTTAAATTTCAACGAATTTTATGGGGATATCCAAGATCCATATCAGATTTTTCAGCATTAACACCAATATAATTTTCATTCACATCTCGTCTGACCGTGATCACGGTTGCTGAAAAGTAACCGAGACGTCGGGAGTATATAGTTTTAAGAAAAAATAAAACACGCGTAGTATATCCGAAAAATATTAGTATCATTTAAACAATATAATTTTGTTTTAGTTAGTGGGGCATAGCGTAGTTTACTTTTCAAAAAAACATTATCAGAGCAGTTCAAATAATAAAATGTTCTCAGAGTAATGGTGCTAGGAAAAAATAAATATAGACCCAAAAATAAAAGCACAGAATTTAACCATACATTCAGAAGAATTTGCAGGTGAGGATAGTATTTATTAATTTTATTATGGATTCCAATCTACTCCCACAAATAACTTTTGAACGATAAATTTAAAATATTTATATTTTTAATGGTTTTATTATTTAAATCATTACACAAGGTCGGGCAAAAACTTAAACATAAGAGTTAAAAAAATTACATTCAGACAATAGCTTTTTACACAGTATGAAAGTATTGTATACACGTTTTTTTTCATAAATCCTTAAGATATAAGACATAAGTGTTTTTCGGATATTAAATAGACTAGTCTGATGATTTTTTTTTGTAAATAAATAGAAATGCAATAACGTTATTAAAAAAATATTTAATCTAAATAACAATTATTTTTTTATGTTAAAGTAAAAGAGTATAACTGTTATATGTTTTCACAAAAACATATTACGAAATTCATACATTTACCTGTAACAAAATAAGATACACCTTTTAATGAGCTTAGCATAGTTTACCCATTACAATATGATCTACAATGTTTCTCGGTTTCCATATCTAGCTCAATTCGAGTAAATTGTGGTTGCTAATACCGTAAGAAAATTGTGATTTGTTTGGAAATTTTCTAACACACATAATCCACAGATCTCAAAATATTTTGTCAAAGTTAAACTGAAATTTCTTCCAACAATAACTTTCTTCTAGATAAAATTAATTTTATTTACCATAATTGGAATTTAAAGCAAATTCACTTTAAGTATTCATAATTACGTTAGCTTTATAAAACGAAATTTCTCAGCATTCCATGGATTCATCGTGTGGGGGCCGGGTCCATTACGTTGCAGAGAGAGGGGCTTCAACAATGCCTGGGACTTGTGACCCTGGTGTAGGTTTAAGGGGCCCCTATCTTATGCGTGTTAAACGCTCACCTCAACCGTCCAAGCTCCTCTCCCTGCCTAACCAAATTTGACAAGAGCCTACTAGAGCTGCCTTCAAAGTACGTTCCAAGAACGAATTAACTAAGTTCCAAGAATTAATTAATTAATTAAGTTCCAAGAACGTAGGTATGTACAATATCAATTGTAGTCTGTACAATATCAAAAACCCAAGTGAAGGTTGTAGAGAGATTTAGCTGTTATACTTCTCGCTCTCACGTCTATCGTGTACAAATCTACAATAGACCTATAACCAGTGAGTTCGTTAGTGAGCTCGTAATACTTGTTGATCTTGGTAGCATGGTCTTTTGGGCATGTTGGTTTTCCAAGGAACCGTAATGCTCATAAATATCCTCTGGGATTTTGTATAGTTTCTCATATGTATATTCTGTTAAACTATGAATGAAAAGGTGAACTAAACAAAGTGGTATTTACCAAAGATTTATATAGCTAAACAGATATAGTAACCCTGAAAAACAATTTTGTTCAACGAATTAGTTTCCTATATAAATTGCAAAAAGTAATGTTTCATCTACAAAAAAATTTTAGGCAATCTGTGATTAAAAGGAATAGCTAAGATTGGTAAATTCTTAAATTGAAAGAAACTATTTAAAAAAAGATTAGAAGGTCATGTAACTTAAACTAAGTATTTATATAATTATGAATGTAGGGCCGTTGTGGAGAGCACCACCCTTCCTTCTCATTTTTATACTGATAATTAAAATTATAGTGTCTGTTTTTGTATTTTGAAATTAACAAACTTTTACCAAAGTGACTTAAAAGTATACACAATAGTATTTTTGTTCTATCAGTTCTCTGGAACGACAGCACCTATTTTGACAAGACTACCATTGGCAGGTAGGTAGTGTCGTTAGAAGTAACTTAGTCTAATTTTCAAAAGACTTCAACAATAGAAGAGTCTCAATTCGGCCATATATTTTTTCCCCTAATACTCTTTCAATTCTGTGCTAGAATTATTTTTTAAACGAAACTATCCTAAGGCAGCGTTACTCGCACCAAGTTAGGTTCTGATGACAAGATCTTCGAGAAATCAAATAAAACCACGTAACGCTGCTGAGTCTTATTACAAAGAGGGAATAATATGCGCTCCAAGTCAAAAACTACAAATTAAAATTTTGAAATTATGATAGCTTAACATGAATAAAATACCAACGCTTTTGATTTAAAGCACATTCTTTACCACAACAAAACGAATTGTTTTCATATTTTACCATCAAACTATCATAAAATTTTGCCAATGAAGTAATTATTTTGGAACTCTTTATTTTAAGTGGACAGAAGTTGGTCTTATTGCTGATAAATTGTAGGATTAAATAGCAGCCACTTGTTTATTTATCGCTAATAGTGACCGAGTTATGTTAATATAATTGTTTGAAAGGCAATTTTGTTACCAGGTTTTAAAATTAGACTGACATGTGTACTTAAACATTTTTAGGGTTATTAATGACATGACATATGGTTATATTTACGACAATAGAGAGCGTTTTATACCTTTTATATTATAAGAACTCCATTATTATTTTTCAATAAACTGTCACTGGTAATAACTGTTACAAACGTTTGATCAGAAGTCACGTCTCCAACTTGAAACACCTGGCTCCAGCGGTCTGATGCAGGTTCTCATGAATATTTCATGCCACAAACGTGCACGCTGCGGGTACACAATTTAGTGCACTGAGCCAAACACAAAATAAGAGATACCTACTTGATTATATTAATGTAAAACATCAGAAGTTATTAAGTAACAGAAAATTTTATTCATTACATTATTATCATGTTTATTTTTTCCTTAAACTTCCTCATGCCTTTATATTATATACTTAACATATTTAAGGGAATCTGGAAACACAGTATACACATATGTAGATAACATTTAAGTCGATATTGACGATCTTGGTTGATTAAATAACAATCAGTCACATATACGTACAAACATTTGAATAGTAACCATATCTGTCCACATTTCAACCCCGCGGCGCCTATATTGGAATTATTGCCGCAAAGAGACAAAGAATATGTCAGTTCTACATTATTTACAGAGAATAAAGTATGCCCAGTAATTTATTTCCATAGCACACTGCTATTTACTGAAAAAAATCTGAACAATTCATGCAATATTCAAAGATCTTCATCATTAATTAAACATCATTTGTATGAATGTAATAACACTATACACGTAAAAAGAATATATTAGCAACCTATTCTTGATACATATTAAAATTAGGACATAGAACATACGTTTAACAAAAAAAAAGTTATATTTATTTGAAAAATAAACTTCTTAAATTGCGTATCATCTCAGTGTTAGTGAAAAAAAAGTAGAATTAAAGAAATTAAGTTTTAAATTTGTTAGTTTGGTAGTTCGGAGTTAATTTAATAAGCTTTACGAAGTTTCAACACAACTGGCCGACAAGTACTCCTAACTCCGTACTTCAAAGACTTGCTCATACTTTAGAGCTATCTAAACGTGAGTAACATGACACTTGGCTGAATGTTATTAATAAAGCCTTTGAATTACAACTCGTTTTTAATGTAATTTTTTTTTTGTTTATCATTCTCACTTCTCTTTATAAAAATCTTATTAAAAAAACATATATATGTGGAAAGAAAAAAAAGTAGGTGTGCCAACCAGGACATCATTGGGATTTAAATTTATTATTGCAATATCCCTTACATTAGTAAAAACAGTTCCTGGAAAGTATAGTTTTCATCCAAAAAAACATGATTAAAAATGAAAAATTATAGTAAGAAAGAAACGAATTGTTACCATTTCCTGGAAAATGTTACGTACTGGGTAGCATGTTGTTACTGTATCGATACATTTTTTGTCTTATAAGCCTGTTATACTAAACATTCTCTCCGTACACGATGGAGTCCTTCAATCGCAGTGAATAATTAATCCACTTACGCGGACTTGGGTCTGGTGGGTTTATTCTTTTCATAGACAATGAACGTCGTATACCAACATTTCAAATTAAATAAATTTTAATACCTTAAAATTTCACTCTTAGTTTTCTTTTAAGTACTATAAATACACTTATATGAAATAACAATTTTAATGATATTCCACCTGATACTAAATTAATTCAAATCCGAGTTCAGTTAGACGATTACAGTCTTCAAAGTTGTAAACAACTGCTTTTTGTTATTCTTTCTATTAAATTTTAACAATGCTACAATAATTTTAATACTTTACCCATATGAAAATACGCTGACAAAGTGTTTAAACCATATCGCTCAGTTACGAATATACGATTTGTTAAAGCAATGTTTAAAGTAAATACTGTTGGAACGCGATGTTTTTTTTTGAGTTCAAATTATATTTCATAATTTATTATTCAGAAAGTTATTTTTATATGAAAGAGATGAATAAAAAATATTACAATGTTTAGGCATTTAATTGGATATTAAAAAGTAAAACGAATATTTTTCGGAATTACTACGTGAATTTTATTATTTTACAAACTATATAATCAAGACGTTTCGGTTACTTTTCAGCAGCCGTGGTCACGGGCAGACGAGATGTGAATGTCTGTCAGTTGGTCCTGTTATTTATCATCTACCGCGAACGATTTCTTAACTTTCAAGCGTAACGACACCGTAAGCGCATTCTGGGCCTATTTAGTTTTTAAAATAATAACATTCTTCTAGTAAATCCGAAAAATATAAGTTTTATTTTAAAGAATACTCGCGAAAGTCTCATTATAATAAAAGCCTATCAATATTTTGTACTATTAATGACTCAGTGGAAATTAGTGTGTCTAAAGTAATCATTTCAACTTAGGTTTTAATTGTTATTCCTTTTTTGAAAGATAATTACTACTTTTATAAAAGATATCGGTACCTTTCAATCGAGAGCTTTGAGATCAAAGTTTATTGAGATGGAATTCAATCTAATTTCGTATTTTGATCAAAAGAGTAAAGTTGAGGCCCCAATCATTTGATGGAATTTAAAGTACATTATACTTTAGTTTTCCCACTTAATTTTCGACTATTTCTCGTATTTATTTATTAATCCCTTGGCTAATATTATGAGGTTCTCTTTTAAAAAAGTAATTATTTAGAAACCTTTTCATAAAGTATTTGTTCAGTTATATTTTTATTGATTTGTTGTTAGCAACGAAAGGTATAAGAGTAAGTGAAGAATATAAGTAGAACTGAACAAATATTTCATGCAAAAACAAACGATTGGATTGCTTTAGATTTATTGACCGATATGTAATATTTATCAGCTTATAAAAATTTTATTCAACAGCTGTTACAATTTTAAAAACAAAAGAAAAGATATAGAATAAATATGGTAAGTTAATTGACATCAATTTCGTTATTATAACTACTAACTATTAATTATTAATAACCTTTTAATTATAAATACAATATATTTTCACCGAGCTGGTTTCTCTACCTGTAAATCGTAAGCATAACTTTGTCTACAAACGGTATTGGTAGTCGTAATTTACGTTATTTACATTCAACGCACAGTACAATAATATTAAGTGAATCGATTTTAATCAAAACAGTCTATTAAGCACTGCATATACAAATATTTCAAATTATTAATGAAGCTCAAACTATTTTATAGATATTGTAACATAGTTTGTCCAAGTTATAAGCTCGTATTTGCATTAAACTGAATACCAGCGAACAAGTACTTGGAAATAGTACAAGTTCCTTGCATATGAAAGTTATGAAATCACGATTGTACCTGTTAAATTAAACTAAAACAACAGATCTAAACATTCAAATAGTTTTGTTACGATTAATATCAAATACTTACGTGATTTGATGCATAGTATCTATTTTGTGAGCTGGTAGAGCTGAACTGTGATCAAGTTACTGCAACTCGAACATGGGCTGGCTCGACCGGGGAAGTACCACCCTCTAACAGAAAATCGGCGTGAATTAATCTTAACTGGCTGCGTTTCCTCCAATGAGTGAGAGAGCTGGTTGCCCTTTCCCTTTCCCCACCCTTTCCTGTCCTTTCCCTTTTCCATCCCTTTCCCACCTTCCCCCACCCCTGTTCTCCAATCAAGGGTAGCAAAACATCAACAAAACTATGTTGCGGTTGTCCATGTGCGACGGTACTACCTCCATGAGGTAGGCCGTCTGCTCAGTTTAGAATAAAACAGCCCCCTTTAGAATAAAAAAATAAAATCATATAGTAATATAAAACAGAAAGAAAATCTTAATCTAGCTATAATAAGCGCTGAGGTCGACTTTGTAATTTAAAATAAGCTGTATTTAAAATAAGCTGTATTTAAAATAAGCTGTAAGCTTAAAAAAAATTGACTAATTTATGATTTACTGTTAAGTAAAAACTTGTATTTTTGTAAAATATTTTATTTTAAATCTGGAGAACCATGAAATAAATATTGTCAACAAGAATATTCACTAATTCCACTGTCTTACATTATATTTTTTCATCGTGATATTTAACAACGTATGAATGATATATGAAACCCAAACATTATTATTAATATGGAAATTATTGTCTTGCTTCATTATGCAATAATTTAAATTGCTCGTTCAAACTCACCTGTCAGTTAAATTGTGGACTCCTGTTAAAACGTACTTCAATAAATAATTACCTGCAATCAACGTAATTACCTAGCTTCCCTATGAGATATATTTATTCAGGTTTCAGTAAACATGTTCTATATGTCAAGGAATTAATTTGTATAAATAAATGATGCACGATTTAAAATACTTTAACAATAACCAGGCATAATTCTATAAAATTAAATTTCCTCCACAGTACTAGTACTATATAAAATGGGAAACGTCTTAATGTTTGCACCGACACTATTCTACCAGATGAAGTCATAATGTACCTAAATATCAGAAATGCCGTTAAAAATTAGCACTAAATTTCAAAACATGATTTCGTTGAAATTAATATCTTTATACCAAAGGAATAAATAAATGAAAAGATGAATATTTTCAATGAAATAATAAACGCTATGTTATAAAATGTATGTATATAAAGTCATGGTATATTTGTAGTTGTGGAGCTTTTTACTTGTTGCTCTTTAGTTACAAAAGAAAAGTATTTTAGATTTTTTGTTAAACTGTTATTCAATTTCATTTACTTGCAAAAACATTCCAAAAATGGTGGGAAATGTATATTGAAAATAATTTCCGTTCCCGCAAAGAAAAATTATAAAAATGCACTTAAATAATAAGCGTAATATTCTCTAAGTTCATTTCGTTTTGTTAGTTTAAAATATATATCCATACGTTGCGCATTGACGAGGGATAACTATAAGTTTATATCAACAATATGGAAGTTCAAAATTTGTCTTAATAAGGACGAAGTTTCCTGGTAACATAAGCGGTCCGCTGTTGCAAGAGCTTTCCCAACTTCCAAATGACTATAAATCATGCAGTAGTTTAAAATGTTTACAATGCAATACTTTATAGACTTGTAAATTTTTTTTTTTAGTATCATCAATAGATATTGTTTTTATTGAAATGAAGTATAAATAAAATAAATAAAGTAATGTTTATCTCAACTACAATAAATGAAAAGATACATTTTACTTATGTAAAAATATTATTACTAAAAAAATATTTAAATTCTGTAAAAAGTTTTTAAATTTATTATAAATCCGCTTAAAAATAATCAGAAGAAACTTATATTTAACTTATCACGTTTTTTTTTTGAGTACGAATGATTTTATCAAATTAACATTGGTAGTAATATCGTTCCATTTTCTCAATATTTATATCACGAGGAAAATTTTCGTATTGGAATCTGTTTGTAGTTTATAAGACATCATTTACGGAGTATCTGCAAGAAAGTGTCAACAAAAAAAAAAACAATTCAATTATAAAATTAGATAACAAAGGTCATAAAAAAGTATTCATCAAAATGATATCTGTAGTTATTGTTAAAGTATGTAGACAAATAAATATATTTTAAAGCAACGCTTCATTACCTACTTAGATTTTGTAACAAAATTTAATAACGAATTATTCCACATTCCGATTTGACAGTATATTATAAAGCGTATACTACAGAGGAGTTGCAAAGTCAATTTCAACAGGTTCGCAAAGTGTCGATGGCACATCTGGCGGACCGCGCACGCTCCTATCTCATTATGTATGAAACATGTTTCTACTGGAAGTTGAACTAAATTAATGTATTATTAAATGCAATAATCTTATCTTGAGTGTAATTGTTTACGCGTAAACTGAGACTGAAAATCATACTAACGTAATATATTAATATAAATCTAAATGGTATGAATGTTTTTATGGTTTGTAGCTAAAATATATACCTATCTATATAGTTATATATCGATTTCTTTAAGGATACTTTTCACCTTGAACTATTAAATTACTAAGCTTTAGGTATCTATAAATCTATATGTATTTTTTATAATATTAATTTCTTTTTAATTTCAATAATCGACTTATAAGGACTTTGGGGTTAAAGTAATAATAGAGGAAATTATTATGGCTTTTAACCACTACCCTTATTTAGTAGAAATACAATTAGATTCTCTAATTACATATATTGTATGACAAATACGAATAGCAGCCAATTAGCTGGCTCTAATCCCTTTATTATTGTTATAGTTAATAACCTCAGACTGAAATCCTGGAAGTATAGTTTGATGTAATTAATTTACGTTGATTATATACTTATCTCATATAAATTCACAGAACTTCACATCATGTTGTTTTCAATTAATTTAGAAATTACATTTCTACTATAAAGTAATCGGAATTTATGTTCGGATTATATTCTTTAACGAAATGTTTAACATGTCAAGATTGATTTACAAATAAATTTTCCTATCATTCGTTACAACAGAATATATCTAGTTAACTTTAATAAAAGCATCATCACTTTCAGGACTCTTGGTCTCCTTATATTATGCTTTTTGAAACATCTTCTATGGCGTCCTTAATGCACTGATGGTGTGACTAGGTGTCGCCACAATGTACTTCGCTATACTTCACGTTTCTAACCACACTAAACTTGTATACATGCAGTAATGCATTGCAGTTTACTAGACTGCTCCTTATCTGTGTCATGCTTAAAAGTAATATTTTCAAAATAATATATCGGTTTGCTGAAGAATAAAAGGATTTCTCACCTGCCATCTCAGCTAATTTTTTTGTTCTTTGTTTACTTGATACTAGGAACTGAACTGTTTATTTTTTTTTTTCCATTACGCAGAATAACACAAACAGTCTTTAGACTGACTATAATGGTAGTGTTAATATTTCCATTTATTTTATTGGTTACAATACGTATTAAAACTATTGACAGAAGTAATAGAATTTGTATGCGTTTAAGCCGTGAATGGATTTTTTTAGGAAAACATTTCTAACACGGTCTAAGTCTAGAGTCACTGTAACGTTCAATTTATTTGGAAATGCAGTAAGGTAAGATTGCATTACTGAATGCGGAAAAAAAAACTTTTACTTATAAAATATTTGCATATCCTGCCAAAGGAAATATATTTATACAATATATTTTCATCGTTATTGGTTACACACATCACATACTTTTTATTAACCTAATTACTTTCCTCTTGGGAGACATTCATATTTCTATAAATGTATACACAGTTATCTCATTTATTCAATAAACATTTATGTAGATGTCAAAATATTTTAATGTCAAAATATTTTAATAGAATGATTTTCATAATATGATAGTTTTAAAAACGTAGCGTAAGTTATAAAATATTTTAAATATTTTTGATTAGCTCTTCTCTTCCTAGATTTTATCTTCATCAAATTCGATATAAAAGCTGAATTTAAAAGAAACGAAACAAAACGAAATTGAAACGGAATGGAAAGA
The DNA here is from genome assembly GCF_018135715.1 of Danaus plexippus. NCBI lineage: Eukaryota > Metazoa > Arthropoda > Insecta > Lepidoptera > Nymphalidae > Danaus > Danaus plexippus. The sequence goes on from NC_083547.1 coordinate 7,711,062, forward strand.
AAAAAAATCTAAAAAGAATAAATCGTTAGGACTCGATGGAGTTTTTAAAAAGAGTTTTCACTTACATACGAAATCACTCTATTTTAGTCTAAGAGATGTCACTTTAAAAAAAACTAAGGTATAGAAGATTTCTTTATTCACTAGTTAATAATTTATCAAACTTATTGGACGGTGACATATTCAAATTAATGAGAACTGCCGTTACTATACACTTATATATATTTATTAAGTCTTGTTTTTAAGGATTTTTTTTTTTGTGATTGCTAACAGAATTATGGTATGTAGATAAAGAAATGTAAATATTTATTGTATCTACTTAGTCACATCTTGTAAAAATAACTCTAAAAAGGACCCATACATTTTATCACAGCGTGTAAATGTCATTGACTTTCTGACATGTTTCATAATTCGCCCTCTTCTAAACTAGTTTATTAAAATATGTGTACACAATTTTAATCACTTAAATTTTCAATGCTGAATAAATTAATAAAAAATAATTTAAAACACTAATTTATATTTATTCTTAACTACACAGGTTTAAATGAGTTTCAGAAGTCCGGCAGTAAATATTGGTTAATGTATACTTGTTAGCGTTTACTATACATAACATCCACGTTTTATAAAATTCTTCCATATAATATTGCTTAATTATGAAATCATTTACATTGGTCGTTCGAAACGTTTCATTTATATGATCAGCTTCAAAACAAACCTGAATATTTAATTGACGTAATAAGTGATATACGTCATTTTAAATGTAACGTTTATTTGTCATATTTTTTTTATTTTTCAGTGGATATTAAATTTAAATTACTTTTAGCCATGTATATATTATTGCTTCTTTAATTTATGTCCGTAGCAGTGTTTAGCTGTAGAAAAATGTAATGAGTGTATTCCTAAATTATCTATGATGATCTACTATATAATGAATAGATTTACTTGTTAAGGATTCCCTGAGAGCATCAGATATATGCCAAGGGAGAATATTAATTAATTCTATAAGTAAAAATTTCTTGACACTTTGATAGGTAAAATATTATTTGCTATAATTCCTTTTTATCGGACCATCTATGATTGTGTTTATTGATACAATACATTTATTCTTTCCATTTTGCAATTATTGCTAAAGAGCAGAAAGCCATTATCTTATCATTGAATATCACTTCCTGTACCCGAGGTTATTCACCTTCAACAAGTTTCAAAAGAAACTGATAATGTTACTAACGAATTACTCAAGAGAAAAATAACTCTCATTAATATAAAAGGATATTTATAGATAAAACGTTAGGATTCACACAGTAACCACATCAGTAAATAGACAAGCCAACAACAACAATGAAGAACTTCTATTTGGTTTTTACAATTTTCTTGGCCTTTGTGGTTTTAACCACTGCAGCGGTAGTGCCTTCAGGTAAACATTGATCTAAGTATCTTTCAATTTAATAAAATTGTATTGTTTGATTTAAAAACTCTATCAAAGTTTTATAGTCGCTTCTACTGAAACATATTTAACTAAAATTTCAGATTATACAAATACATAAATAAAGATATAAACATTTTATTTCTAGATGTTTCTACGGATGGTTCCATGTTTGAATCATTAAGGCGTGGGAATTGCAACCTGAACGCCTGTCACCGTTTTTGCAGGCGTCTTAAATTTCCTGGAGGTGTTTGTATAAACAACAGATGCAAGTGTGATAATTTTTAATTATTGTCAAACTATTGCTTTTATATAAGATTCATTATAAATTGAGGTCGAAGACGCTATGACTGTAATAAATTGATAATATAATGTTATATGTAATATTTTTAATGAAACTAATAAAAAGTTATTATTTAGTCATTCGCATGTGGTTTTTGTTCGTTAAAAACTAACCAAGTCCAAAAAAAATGAGACGAGATCAAAAGATTTACTCCTGACAGCGACTGACGGTTTATCAATGAATTAATTTGTATACCTTCTGATGTTTTTGAGGAACACTTAAAAATACCTATAAGTGAATTTTTTAACAATTTTAAATATATTTAAAGCTTCAACAAACAGTACGCTACGTTCAAATTCAAAGTTTTAAACGACAACAATTTTAACAAAAGTCTTATTTTTTTTTCTACAAATAATTGTTATTCTAAATAAAATTTCATTGAGTTCTTAACAAAATGTTTGAGAACAGAGTAAAATAAACTGGATACTTGTCGGTACAATAAAACAAATAAGTTTTTTGTAAGTATCTTAAAACTTTCTATTTTTTGTCAATAAGAGACATTTTTATCATTATGCAAAAACTGGGATTTGCGCTTGAATAAGAAAAATATCTTTTGCCGTGTTACATGGCACTAACAATAACATAGCGTAGTTTAAATAAAAATATGAGTAAAGGGTTGGTATTAATTTAAAAAAATCTCCACAATTTTAACATATTTTTTTTTATGTGTTTGTAATTCTGATAATTACTTAAAATACTAAACAACTACTTTTTATTTATAATAAAGTTTTATTTTCAGCCATCATTCATGTATTGTTAATTTTATAACGTGTCTTCAAAATATATTTGTTGTTTATGATAGAGTTTTTTGTGACAATAAACCATTTTTTAAATTTTCTTTTTTGTTTTTTAATAAAGTTTTTTACTTTACGTGTCTGGCTTTTATTCTATATATTCCTGGATTTTTATTTCTGGATGACAATGAGAAGTGTAGTTTACATTTCCAAGATTTATACATGATTATTTATATTTTTTAAATATATATTTAGATTTTATATGATAGTTCTGATCGCATTTCTACTCATAAATTTCAATGCTAGAAGCTCAAGTAAACTTGTGTTATTTCTTTTAAGGCAAAAGTCAACAATTAAATAAAGATAGCATTTGTTAAATATTTATTTGATCAAAAGCCAACAGTATTCCAAGGTTCCATCCTGCTGCAATAAAAGTTGTAGAAAATTAATAAATATATTTCTTTGTTTTAGACTTGTCTTTACCAAAAACTAAACAAAAATATGTTTTAATACTTTCTTTAAACTTTAGTTTATATCTTCAACACAATTATAATATTCGTAGCAAACACCACAGTTTTGAAAAACACACGGTCCTCTAGAAAGTCAAAACAAATCTTTTTAAATACTTAAAGGAGTATTAACTACAATAAACAAAGGTTGAACAAATCCCGATATTATGTAGGAATAATATGATTTTATAAAATAGAAAAAGAAATAACTATATCATACAACTAAGTAAAAGGATGTTACACGATTTAGTACGTGAAAATATTATTAGTTTGTATGTGAAGAGTTTATTAAAGATTTCGCAATTTCACACTCATCAAGTAAAATGAAATTAGAACCATCCGGTCAATCCACCGCATATACAATATCCAGTCAGTCAATTAGCTGATAACATTTCAGACTTATTAGAAGGCATCATACCCAAAGTAATATCACATGCTATTAAAAAGACAACATAGACTAATACCTAAAACAAAACTAACGAACACAAAATTCCTTTTGTTTGCATCAACCTCTATTCTAAGAATGAAAAACATCAATACATTCAAGGATAACATAGTAATATTAAGTAAAATTTTAGTTTCTAAAAAGCAATTCAATAGTCACATGTTGTTTAGATAAACAAGTCTTAATTTATATGTTTTGTATCAACATTGTCATACCTCATTAAATTAATACTCATAAATAAACCACACATTTCTTATCATTTTATGCAAATGTTATTGACTTCGTGGCGTCTTTGATGTCTTGTGTTTCTTTTTATTGAACAATCTAGTCATATACAAATACATTGATACTGATCATTGTATAATTATTCTTTTTTCCACATATCTATCTAATATATATATACTTATACATATATAATTAACTGCTGCTACGGTTCTTCACCTTCAATAAACTGCAATGGGAACTGATAATGAATTACTCAAGTCTAAAACAGCTCTAAATTGTATAAAAGGATATTTATATATAAAACGTTAGGATTCACACAGTAAACACATCAGTAAATAGACAAGCCAATAACAACAATGAAGAACCTCTATTTGATTTTTACAATTTTCTTGGCCTTTGTGGTTTTAACCACTGCAGCGGTAGTGCCTTCAGGTAAACATTGATCTAAGTAACTTTCAATTTAATAAAATTGTATTGTTTGATTTAAAAACTCTATCAACGTTTTATAGTCGCTTCTACTGAAACATATTAAACTAAAATTTCCGATTATACAAATACATAAATAAAGATATAAATATTTTATTTCTAGATGTTTCTACGGATGGTTCCATGTTTGAATCATTAAGGCGTGGGAATTGCAACCTGAACGCCTGTCACCGTTTTTGCAGGCGTCTTAAATTTCCTGGAGGCGTTTGTATAAACAACAGATGCAAGTGTGATAATTTTTAATTTTTGTCAAATTTTTGTATGTTGTATAAGAATACTTTTTAATTAATTTTAACATACTTTAATTATAGTTATATACAAAATTACTAATATTTTATTAAAATTATATTAATATATAAAAATAAAATTACTCGTAAGGTATAAGTAACTTGTATTGTATTTTACGTAACAAATTCTGATAGAGTTTGAAAACTAAGCGAAATAAAAAGCCTGTTTTTAAAAATTTGCATGTCGGTTTTTAGTCGTTAAAAAACAAACAAAGTCCAAAAAAATGTGAGACGAGATCAAAGGATTTGCTTCTGACAGCGACTAACGGTTTGTCAATGAATTAATTTTGTATACGGTTTTTCTACGTAGCTGTCACAGTTTTTTCCTTTGTTATTTAATGTACTTATAATAAGAAAAACAACATTTGGGAATTTAAAGTACTGATCATGTTTTACAGAGATCTTGTCTAATCTCAGCTTAAGAAAATATAGACTTTTATTTCTAAAGTTTTTATATAAATATTTTTATAGTTTGAATTATGTAAATAAAGAAGTTTACCGATTATTAATATCTCACAACATGTTCTTTTTTCAAATTAAAGGAATTTTCTATATCTATATATTTTACTTATTTCGAATGAACGTACGAATTCCTTTGTCCATCTCTATGCTGCGGAAAAAAGCATAGAAAAATTATTAATATGAAATACTTTTGTTTTATCTTTGTCAAACATAAAATATGATAAAGAGACAATTTTCAGTATTTTTGTGAATAGAACAATCCATTATAACACTTTTTTAATAAAACAAGTTAGTTTTTCTAAAATAAAATCTTTTGAAATTAATCTATATAGGCAATTTTTTTTTTAAAACATCGAAAATCATGTTGATATAATTAGTTTTGTCTTCTCATAGGAATAACTTTCAATTATTGTCCAAATCCCAAATTCTAGATACAAATGTCATACCTTAATACCTATACATTAACTAGGATACTTAATACATAGCTAATAATGTTACTGATTAATTAAAATATATAGGAATGGTATTGAATATGCATCAACGTAATTTGCTTTCACTGCAATGCGATAAATTCTGTTTGTATTGAATAATACTTGATGGCAAACCCATTCATTTCTTAATGACCAATGTTTTGGACAAAATAGGCAATCGTAAACAATTTTAACGGTGAATAGTTGTAATATTTGTAACTGTAAAGTTTATAAAACAAACATACATTTCTTAACCTGCCTTTTACCTGATTTAGATGTAATTGCTCTTTTTTTTCTTCTTTATTTCACTATGCCTTTCCCACGATAATAGATTAATACACAGCTGACTTTTATAAACATCTATACACGTCTTTACTTTGAATAAAAAAAAATCTCTACTTATAATTTTTTTTTTCACATCCACTTAGATTTTACCCTTTTTAGTTTGCCTATAATTCTAAAGGTTGTTTTTAAGATATAACAAAAAAGAAAGAACTAATCTTATATTTCATGAAGGTTATTTTTGTTTGAAATTATTTAAAACATGCCATCAAAAAACTTAATATTTCTACATTTGTGGTAATGAGAAAAATTAATGAAAACGAATATTTAAACATGAAAATGTCATTTTTATAAATAAAAGCAAAGGATTAAAGAAATGTTGAAAGGGTAGAAAATGTATTTATAACTCAATTCTGTAGCCAAAGGTAAAGGAATTTACTACGAGATAAACAAGATAAAGTCTATATGATATTTTTAAATTTTTATGATCATTTGAGGTAAAATAAGATTTAAATTTATGAAAAGACATCATTTTATGGAGAATATGAAAGCAACATTTAAAAAAGATTTCAAAGTGAATTCGCCTCAGAAACTTACATTAAATTTGTTAAAAAATGTATGTACGAGTATGTTACGGAAGCGACAAATATCGAAAATTTAACGATGATAGTTGTGACGTCACTGCTGTATGGATAAAATACCATAAAACGAGTGTCGTTGCTAACTCGGGGAAACGAACACGTGGCCGTTTAAAGCAGGAGATTCCTGATACCACAGAAGAAATTTGATGACATCCCTCTACTAACATGGGGGCTCTTATGTAGTCTTACGTACACCGTAGTCTCAGATCATAGGTCTTAGTTATGTAATTTTTTTATAATATACGTCTAAGTAAGTTTCATTGTTTATCTGGTCCCAGTAGCAGGTACCTATATAACTTCTACAATATTAATATATTACAAAACAAAACAAATAACATGATTTATTCTCATAAAATATTTGTGAAGTCCAAAGCATGTTTGATACTAAAATTTACCGGCTATATGTTACCAGAACTGCAAACCGTATCGACAATAGAGTCAACCACATGCAAAATATATGTAAATTTGCAAAACCCATACAGTTGCGTCGGATGACATCTATATGTATTGAAATTCTTAATAACATCTATTCGATAAATGTAATCTAACTGAAGACAACATTTTTCCTATTTAATATTCATATAATGTGGTTCAAAATGAATTAAGAAAAATGTCATATTTATAATTAAAAAGTTCAATTCATCTGTTCCAATATTGACTTTAATTATAGAGGTAGGTACCTTCTCTAGAATAATGAAATATCTCTAAAAATATATACACATTTACCATTGAAATTAAAATTTATTAAGATTGTTTTCACAAGTATACTCCTAAAGACAAAGGACCTCATATTTTCTACTTAGTTTTGCTTAAGGTTTAATTTTAAATAAACATTACACCATAACAAAGGCTTGAACAAAATTTTCACTTCTTATATCCAACTATTCCTATAATAACTATAAGATAATGACCGTACATTTAATTGAAACATCATGTGTATAAACGTTGCAATTTATATCACGGGGATAAACAATTTATTTTTATAATACGAGAAATTATAAATGCTAACATTATTAACCTAAAAACATTTATCTTATCTTAATGTACAGCCCGGTACTTTCCTGGCACGATTCAGTGATGAAATTTAATTGATGTTTACGTTAAAAAACTGTATAAAAGATCTCAAAGTGACAGATTCATTAGTACATCATTATCTTTGTAGAATCGCAGACGTTTATATTCGAAATGAAGAAATTTTTAATAATATTTGCATTTTTCTTGGTTTTCGTAACCTTGACCACAGAAGCTGCGGCAGCGACTGGTAAACACATACATCTATATGTTATACTAAAAATAGCAATGTTTTTTTCTATGTATTTATTTGATATTTTATTTTGTAAACTATACAAAAATTCTGTATCACGAATCTCATCACGAATATAGTGATTAATGTCTGCGTTATGTCATAATTACATTATGTTAATGTAAAATCTTAAGGTGATTTGTTTCAAATGTATATAAAATGTACATAACTATAACGTTACCCGTATTAAATAAATCTATTTTTAGGGGAAGCCCTCGACTTTGAGCTGGGACATGAGAGAATGAAACGCGAGGACTGTGATTTCAACGCCTGCCACAGCCTTTGCCGGCGATTAAAATTTCCCGGAGGCGCCTGTGTTAGAAATAAATGCAAATGTGACAACTTTTGAAATGATAATGTAAAATTTCCAATAATCTATGTAAAATATAAAATCTTTAAGCAACATATATGTCTTGTTTTAGGACTTTATAGCTTAAATTCAGTAAGATGAAAATATCTGAATAATTATTTAGTTACTCAAAAGCTGAAACAAAAAAATTGTGACTGACTTCATTTTTTTTACATAAAAAGATTTCTTGTTGCGTCGTTGGTATATGCAAACAAAAAAATATTGTACCTATATATAATTATCTCAATCTCAATAACAACCAAAATGTGAAATTAAGGAGATTTAAAAATATTGAATAGTTAAATCAGATATAACTTAAGCTACAGTCTATCGATCACTCTACTAATAGTCCACAACACAAACAGACGATAGTTTTGTCACATTTCCAATATAAACGTATGTATTTGAATAATCATAATAGTCGTTTTAACTTTGAAAAATAACAATCAAATAAATTATTGAAGCAAAATATTAAGATAGTCATTTCCTTCAAACAAAACCAACATATGTTGTCAAGTATTTTTCAATTTATGTTTTTATATATATAATATAATTCTTAATTTGAACACACTGATATAGGCGAAAAACAATCGTTTTGCAAAGCTCTATTTTGACAGTTTACTGTCTAAAAATATATAATATAAGTATACCACTTAAGAGTATAGTCGTGTTGATTATAGTCGTGCTTGATTATTATAAATATTATTGTACAATTGTCACTGAGGTTATCTGTCTGATTCTCAATTACGCGTAACACGTTTTTCTATAAACATTGCTCTTATCTTTATATACAACAAATCAGTTGTTTCCCTGACAGTCAGTAAATAAGTTGTATAAGCATAAAGTAAAATTTTAAATAATAATTATAAAAGAATATTGTTATATGTAAAAAAAATTACAATGAAGAATTCTATTCTTATTTTAACAGTTTTATTGTTGTTTGGGTCTTTTACAAAACAAGCCGCAGTACCTACAGGTATACCACAATATATGTATAATTTTGAAATGATATTTTCTTAACTAGGCGCCTCTTGTGACTATCTTATAGTTAATTATTTGGAAGATATATTTTGGACTAGGAACTTACCTACTTACGATACTAGCATATGTAATGTACATATATATATTTAAAATAAACTTAAATCATCATGTCACATTGCATTTCATAGCAAAAGTATTTTGCTTTTTATGATATATTTTGTTCATCAAGAATGATAAGTAACGATTTCCCTCCGAGGATTTCAATGAAGGTTACAACACAGGGTCTTCTAAATACTGTGTCGGTGGCTACTACATCAAAAAGGTCCGACATATGGACTGTCTGGCAGATTACAGATAATGACAATACATTCCGCAGGAGTGATCATTTAACATCAAGTTTTCCATCTGCCATTTAAGTAACATAAAATCTATTAAATCACGATTATTTATTTGAAAAAAATATATAATAAATGTACTTCACAGGAACCTTATTTTCAGTGGAATCTATCAACTCTGGACCAGTACATCAAAGATTAAAACGCGATTACTGTGAACCCGACATCTGCAACTGTATTTGCCAACGACTCGAATATACCAGAGGTGCATGTGTCAATAATGAATGCAAATGCGATGATGTCTAATTCGTAAAATCAAAGAATGTTTGCGAAAAACATAAAAACCAACATGGCCTATACATTTAAAAACCGTCTTATAATTTATTTCGCAAATATTTCATGATTTTTTACCTTAATAGTACCGTATTTCAATAAAAAGACAACGTTTTTTCCGTCTTTCACTTTTAAGGGTAACCATTCTATCCTATCCTTTATTCGTGCTTAAATAAATTATTTACACAGAGTTTTATTTTTATATAAGAGAAATTGTCATAATTTGGAACAACTGCTACACAATTTATATACATTTATAGTTAATATTAAATCACATTCAATATTTTATGTAACACCCGCACAGCTTACTTTATCTCTTTTATTATGAGAAAAACTATCTTGATAATTTAATAGTTAATTGAATATAGAATATTCATATGTATGGAAAGCAAAATAACTTGGAGGTATTAAAAATTCGACAAAAAATATTTACGTTTCGAAATAAATACATTTTCAATTTCAATATATAAACAAAAATTATCATTATAATATGTGTATACACCCATAGAAGATTAATCTAAGATTCGAATAGCTTTATTAAACCGAAGTATATATTTATTTATTCACTTTGTTCCGCCTACATTGTTTTAAGTTTTATAGTTTTTCGTGACGTTAAATTTTTTTTAAATATTTTTACCGCTCGGAAATGATAGTTATGAAATTCCATTTTCTGTTATAATATTTTTCTACTGTACTGCTCTACGGGTAACGAGGCAAAAAAGATTCCAGAACTCATTACTTCAACTGTACATTTGTAATGAGAAACCTCTCTGTAAAAAAAATATTATTCATACTTTAATTATAAACACTTCCAAAGACAGATTTTTACAAGTAAGTAAATTATATAGTATATATTATATTAGAAACATAAAGAACAGACTTAAAAAATTAAGGGTCAAACTGTGTCAATCAATTATATAGATATAAATATCTAACATGATTAGTTACTCACTATTAATTCTAATATACAAAATCACAGAAGCATTGAACAACATTATATATCTGAAGATAAGAAAATATTGGAAATGAACTAAATAAGATCAATAGTTTGATTTTGCTTTTGTTCAAACACAATATAAATAAAAAGAATTTATATAAACAACACATGTGATCACAGACTATATATATTATTATATATTCCGTTGACTCACCTGTCAGTTTTTTAATCTGTGAAACGTATAAAATGGAGCGCGGTTAAAAGCAGTTGGCGTGCCGCCCATCACAGGCATTACCGCCATCTTTGATATTTTTATATTTTATTTACTGTAGGAATGCTTGATAGTTGAAAAAATATTTAGTTGTATTTGTAGACAAAACTTTAGCTAATTATAATATTACAAACTTATTAAAAAAAACTTAATTAAGGCTACGTTATAATTTTATTAAAATCTGTTTTCTTTTTACATATGCATTTTTTAAATAAGTATAACATTTTTAATATTTCTAACAATAGGATCTAAAACAAAATTTCTTTTACATTAAATTTATAAATTACTCTTTTAAATTATTCCCTAAAAAGCCTGTAAGTATAAGCCTGTATTTTTAAGAAAGGGTTATCATATTTCATATAATTATTTAACTTCAAAACTTTTGATCCTCAAAAGAATACCCAGGCTGTTACAAGCAGATGGTACGGAAATTTATTATTTTTTGACGGAAAATTAAAACGGTATTTCAATATCGAGTCCTAAGATTATTTGAACAGTTGTTGAGTTCTAACAAGACCATTATTTTACATTTTTTTTAATGAAATGGATGACGTTACAATAAAAACTGTACGGCTGCGATCTTAAGGCATCTTTTCGTATATTTTTTTCGTTTTTTTAACTGTTTCTTTATTATCAGGTAAATAAATTAAACTAGTATTATTCGGATTTACGACGCTGATTTTATTATTTAAAACTACATAATCCCGACGTTTCGGTTACTTTGCAGCAACCGTGATCACGGGCAGACGAGGTGTGAATGTCTGTCAGTTGGTCCTTGTTATTATATTTATATAATTTGTTATTATTATATTTTATTTATATAATAACAAGGACCAACTGACAGACATTCACACCTCGTCTGCCCGTGATCACGGTTGCTGCAAAGTAACCGAAACGTCGGGATTATGTAGTTTTAAATAATAAAATCCGCGTAGTAAATCCGAATAATACTAGTTTCATTTAAATGAATACTCGCGAAAATCTTAGATCTCATTATCAGGTAAATATTTCTTATTTTATACACAATATATATTTTTTTATAAATGTATTGTATTGATATTTCACTGTATTAAATTTATACGTTTCTTTAATTTTTGTTAGAACGTCACTTCGATGGCAAATAAGCATATTGTCTTAATGATGATATATGATATTATTAAATGTTACTGTTAGTATCAATACCCAGGTACTAAATTCAAGAAGAGATAACGGAGAAAGTTTCTGACACTATGAAAGCATAATATATAGGGTTTTCTTAGAAGCAAATACGCAATTTCGTTTATTCCTTCAGTTAAATGGACCAAGTTAGACTGACACCAATCTTAGACCCCAGAGAGAGTACTTCGGTTTTTTGAGCCAATTTTTTCACAACTTTCTTCCACGACGTGATGAAATTTTGCTTCAAACCTTAGATATGAAGACCCCGATATTATCATCCGCATTAGAATAACTGCTATTATAAACAACATATCTTTAGAATATAGGAGAAACAATGAGTGAAAAAAAATACTAGCCAGTGGTCAGGTTAATGTTGACATTACCTTGACATGACTTTATCCGAGATATCAGTATGGGCGTGAAGTTTTCACATCCAACAGTCATCTTTTACGATACTCAATGTCTGAAATTTTTTTTGACGAATTAACCAGCTGTAAGAATCCATAAGTTTGAACAAATTCATGAGTGGATCTAAACGCGTAGTCACCGAACCAAGTACCAAGACAGACTTAGTGATGTTTATTGATATTCTCCCAAATTACCCTCTCCGCGGACTGAGATTATTCAATGATTATAACAGTTATCATTTCGAGATTCTCAAACAACAGGATTGATTTCATGTAGCCGTTATGGAGTGAAAATCAGGTCCCCGTGTTCTAAATAATCAAGTTGGCACTAGCAAACATTCTGTTTAATATGCATGCAAACACCAAGAAATTTTAATAATTAAATGTGAAAAAGAAAGCAATTATGATTTTTTTATCTTTAAATTTAACTGGTTTTTGGCACTTGAAAGTAAACTGGCTCGGTGTACCACCTTTCGGTGTGGCAGTTGTGTCCACTTCAGTACCGCTAAGCTTCTAAGATTCGTTCACCAGCTGGAAGTTTAGATTCACAGAATTGAGATTATTTCATTGCTAGATTCTGGAACTCGTCCACTTGGCAACCCGTCACAAAAATTTCATCGGGTCTCTGATAGATGAGACCACACTGCTTACTTACGCCTACAAATGGCCATTATCACCAACGTAGATCACCACTAAAACGTCAAAAGTAGCGTCATTTCGCTGTGGACTTTTGTACATACGAGAAGGTACATGCTTTGCAAAACGTTCAGCTCCAATTTGAGCGAGATAAGTCCTACTGTGCCTTACCTCTCTTAAGACATACTTTTAGCAGACATTATTTAATTTATGTTTTAGTTTAGATTACAAACTCGCAACTCATATTTAGTTATGTTTGTATGCAGGTAAGCATGTTCGCATGTTTATGCTATATTTAAATATGTATGCAGGGCACAGTTCATATTAATTTTCCCTGCATAACCTTTTTATCATTTCCACATATTAATCTTTAATGCACTTGACATTTCTTTGGCACGAAAGTGTACTTTGGCTAAATGAATATATCAAAACTGGCAACTGGGTTCGTTCTTGCAATAAATTTTAAATTATACATATGTGCGTTTTCAAAGTTGATTGCCAATTAACTTATGAACCCAACCTCACTAAATACATACGGAATGAGGAGAAAAAGTGGAAAATGCTTTTAATTTTCTCTGCTTAAATAGCTTTATCAACACTGCAGCGACAAACATTCACTGAAAAAGATGCTATATAACAAAAAAATATTCGATAAACCTGTTCGATTGATATTCAATATGAACACACACTTTAAAAAAGAGGCTAAGTACACTCAGTGCATTACTGAATTATAATAAAATACTTGTAATATCAAACAATGACAAAAGAAATTGTATAAGGAATTGCATATAATAAAAATATGAAAACCGCTGATATAATACAAAATAAACTCACAAAAGAGGAATGATATATTCAATTCAGAGATCAAATGAACACGTTTACTCTTTGGAGCGTGACGTATGCGATAGTGCTTGTCACGGCGCTCTTGAATCATGTGAATACCAAAACTCTTGTGTATTTATTACAATGTTACTCGTACAGAATAGACTTTTTTTATATATATCAGGCCATTCCTGTATAAAGGCATCGGCTGTACTCTCATTTAATCTTCTTGGGTGCGTGTTTTATAACGTCAAAAGATCTTGTATTATATACAAGATAACTTTATATATATAAAAAAAACCTTTCATTGAATGAAATCTGTTTTCTTGAATATTCATCTTTTACTTTTATTTTGCTTCAACATTTACATTTCGGTGAAAAATAGGTTTTATTAAACAATCAACGAAGTGAGCAAACCTATGACAGTGGTAACTAAAATATAGTTATAAACAGGGTCAAAAAGCAATTTCCCGGTAACAGAAAAGCAAATCTCCGCGGAGCGTGATGCGTGTGATTCTATCGTCTGTCACGACGCCAGCGAATCATGTGTAAACTGCGATGTACCTGATGTGAATTTTGAAGTACTTCATTATATTCTGACGATATTATATGTCCTCTTGGTGTTTACAGAATATTTTTTATTCGTTTTTATATATTAATAAAGACAACTTTAAGATTCATTTAAGCTTTACTGTCAAGAAGGCCAGAATGTTAATTCAGTAACTTTTCAGTTTTTTCGGTACATTGTCGAGAAAAATTAATACATATTTTGATGTATATTTTTTTGTTTTATTCAACCTTTTACAGAGGTCTAGTCTTTTTATATTACAAATCTCAGGTTAATTCTGAATTCCGTGCACTAGTGTATATTAATCAACTTTTACTTAGGAATACACAGGATACTCTTTGTCTCACTCTATTAAAATTTGGATTTTGATTATAAAAAAGTGATTTCAAGCAGACGAACGGAACACCGAATTAAATCTTGTTAGTAATAAAATACATAGAGTCGGAAAACATACACAAAAAAAAAAGAATTTTGCTGCCATTAACCAATATCGAGTGCAGTTGTACAAAAAAATATCCATCGTCGATGCTTGGTTCTGGAACGCATTCGCCATTTATCGAAACGTCAATCAATCCAGCATTCGTTGAAATTGGCACTTTTGTCGCGAATTCATCGACTATCCCGGCCCTTTTAAAAAATATATAGAATTCCTCTCAGCGAATATACAGTTTTATTATTGTCTCGGAATATCTGAGTTTGCTTGCTTAAGTATTGATGCAATTTTAGTTTATATTATTAAGGGACATATTTTAATTGTTTATTGGACTTTTTACAGCCAGTATCATTATCACAAGGTTGCATCGTTACAGTACAAACGGAGAATTTTCAGTTTTGCATTCATTAACCATGGTTAATACCAGAAAGTGCTAAATTTTATTGATGAAAATTAGAAACTCTCCATGTGTAATGTGTTAGTGCAAGCTTGCGGTAAGGGTGAAGTAAAAATTGCCTTAATAAAGTACATACTAGTTAAAAATACTTTTTACTAAACTTTTTGCCAATTAAACTACAAAACAAGGTTTATTTAATGCGTTTCTTAACTGTAAGTTATGTGCTGTTATAAAATTATTACTCTAATTATATTTGATTCGGACAAATGTACTTTTTATCAGCATAACGTAAATACTGTAAGACATTTTATTTTCTCCACAAATTATCCTAAGAAGTTAGTAAAGTTTTTATCTCGCAAGACAGAGGGATTGACTGATATTTACTTTTTATTTTAAAAAACATTTTAGTTTCATTAAATTAAGAGGGTGTTTGCTCGCTTTTTTTGAGTAATTGGATGGATGAAGTGAAATAAAACTTCATTTATTTGAGAAGCTCTCTTAAAAATAAAACGTAGTATAAGCGTATCAAACCAAAAATTAAAAGAAATTTCCATTTCTATTAGTTATGATAAAACATATAACTAATTAAGGATCAAAGGTTGAAGCCGCCTTTCAATGTAACATAAAAAAAAATCTTATATCAAAACGTGAACAGGTTATGAACCTAAATTAAAATATTTACATAATTCAAGCAGCACAGGTGTCACAACGTCCCTAAAAGGGTAAAAAAGCTTCCTCCCTCGTCTCGCTGAAATTGAGTCAAGATGAAAATAATTTTTGCAACCATGTTATCTAATCATATTATGACCAGAAATTTCATAACAACTTGTTCATATAACCAGGAACGTTTTTCTCTAAAACATTTTGCTACCAACTTTATACGCAATTCAAATCTATGCATAGGTACATTCATTCATTGAAAAAGTCTGTACATACTCATATATTGACAAAAAGTTTAAAACTTTTCATTATAACGGTAAAACAAGTAATGTAATAAGTTAGATGAAGGAATAACACAAAAATTTGTTTACAATTTTAAAAATAAATTATTCATGAATATTATTAAACCGTTAAACACTTTAACAAAATGCACTTTAAATTCATAAAACTATCTCAAATTCAATCTGCCTCGCATCAAACAGGGTCGCTTATTCGCTATCCATTAATTTAATCTTAGTTTACCTTATTCTACATGTTCTGTATACCGCTCACAATTACGTTTGTTCCGTTGTGAAGTGTTTACGTAAACAAAACTGACGTTTGTTTGTACACTTTGTTGCTAGAAACTTTAGAGAGAGAGTCAATTAATTTTGAAATAAATTATTCAAGATGGCGTTACATCAATGTGATATTTTTTTAATATGTTTATTTTATTTTATACATACCAAAATCATAACTATTAATGCTTAAAGTTTCACTAAAAATATTCATTTTAATTTTTTAATAATGTCCTCCCCTCAGTTACGTCAATTCATAGTTTATACCTTTAAAATTATAAACACACATTAATATATACCTCAATAATCTTATAACAACTTTTATTTTAAACATATATTTTTGTTACAAACTATTATTCAGACTTTGTAATCAAAACTTACTTTACTTACAAACCTACATTATTACAGTGAATGCTTGAATAGTATTGTTATGTCACTTAAACTATAAATTGCGATTCGTCAATATATCATAATTGTTTGTCGTAACTAAAATAAGTTTTTGAATCCATTCCATAGGAATTATTGTTTTTAACTGGTTCCCAGGGTATGCGCTTCGTGGATGTTTCGCTTAAATGAAAATATAGGCATATTATCTTTCAGTTTCCACTATGTAACCTACGCAAAATTTTATCTTGGAACGTAAATACTGTGTCTTACTTTTTATAATTAAAATTGCATAGAAATATTAAAAATGAAATAAAATTAACATGAATATGAAATTTCTATTAATATTCACAAAAGATATGGTTAACGTTAACAGGATGTTTCAAATATTATAATCTTTATCATTAACGATAAGATAAACTAATAGGAGATTGTTCTAATCCGACTAAAATTGAAATAACCGCACCCAGCTTGAAACGACAGTTGGCTTTGCGGGGTTCTAACGTCTAACTCCGTAACCACTAATTGAAGACCAATATAAAAACACATTTCGATTAATATAATTCACAATATATAAATTAAAATGTACATAAAATATATCTATTTATTTCATACAAGAAACGTTGTAGCACATGAACATAACAAAGAAATCACATAAGAAAATATAAAGAGTGATTTATTATTCCGTCATCCCGAATTGTTTACATGGCATTGTTTGTTCTCGCTTACTTATAGCTCCACATGACCCCTTTGTTCCAAGGATATTTTGACCAAACGACAAGAAACGTCTGTAAACTAATACGTGTTTATATAGGCGTGTTACGCATAGCTAACATAACGTGAACATCGTACAGAATAGACGAAGTTAGAAGTAATAATAATATTTCAGAATCATCCCTTGTTTTTACAGATTAGACCGCACAAACTTATCTAGATTTGAATGAGTTCCAGCGCTTACGTAAAGCTGTTTCAGTCTTGTCGGAGATTACAGAAACAATGCATTCAAATATACAGTAGTGTTATATTACTCTGCTTTCATCGTAAATTTATTAAAACTACCTTCTGTAATCTAAAAACACAATTGTTCTATTCAAACATTTAGTTAAAGACTTACCTTGTTCAAAAATTTAAACCCGTGTCCGTATCATTAGGAGTGCTAACTGTAAGTTTAAGTTTTGATTAACTTCCGGCACAATTATATCATCATAGTGAACATGTGCAGTCAAAACCAATATATGCCTTAAGCAAGCCGACTTCCGTAGTTCTCTTGTTGCGGCCGACTTGGACAGTTTTCAATTACGACAGTTAAGTTATACGCCTCCTCTGCTATAACCTTCTCACTGTATTTAGTGAGGCAATATTTTTATGAACTTTGTTTGATACTAAAAGCTAATAAGGCCTTAAATGAAGTCTTCTGCTAATAAGGTCTTCGTTTATATCAAAAAAAAACTTTTAAATGATCTTACTAGAATGAAATCATATAAGACAAAGTAAAGAGAATAAGTTTAACTTTCCGAGTCTAATTTATGTAATGTATCAAACGTTTGCCCTCCGACGCTTATCGAAGCAATTTTGGTGAACTATCTACATACCAGAATGTATGCAGATAGAATATTTGTGGCATAAGCCGGCTTACTCGATGCTTTCTCTTTATTACATCCAGTGGAGATTTACATCGCTCGTAATATATCTAGCCTTTATTAAGCTCCTCTGATAAATATACATTTATGTTAAGATATTCAAATTCTTAGAATGCTCACAACCATTTAAAATATTAGTGATTATATAATAGCAACATACAATCAATTCAATGAGTCAAAGCAGGCAAAAAAAATCTAAAAGTAATCTGTAATTCTTTTAAATAAAATATATCTCTTTCTTCCCTTACTTCTCTAAAGCTTTCTTTTTTCTTTAATTCTAAACTTTGACCTCGTTTATATCTTGTCTTATGATCTCCTTTATGTCTATCTAAGTAAAGATAAAATAAAAAATACAGTAAGGAATGGATTTTAGTGGGAACAAAACACCAGCTAGCTGAGGTTGAGCGAGACGACTTGGTATTCCAATTTCTTATCGTACAGTATTAGTACTAATAAAATGTGCAGATTGTTTTATTACTCTGGAGCCAATAAGACAAAAAATTACTTATTATAATCTATAGTAGTTGACTTTTAGCAGTGACCTTTAAAACTTTTCTATCTTATCAAAATATGAAGTAAGAAATTCAAATCAAATGCAGTTTCTGAGGAGTGAGTCAGTTTTAAAAGCTAGCTTCTTAATACCCTCATATAATTCTTTTAAAGTAAATAATAAAATATTATAAAAACTTTATTTATAAAATATGGAAAACACAGTACACACAAAGATCTCATTAAACACAAATTGAGCAACTATAAAATTTATGGACAAGTATACAATAACAAAACTTAAAACTAGTGGTTGCATACATAACAATAAACTTATAAGAACCGGGGATGAATGTGGCTAAATGTAAATGCTATTATTAGAATTAGACAAAAAACTGATTTTTTATACGATATACAATAAATATACCTGGACTTTTCTCTGTAAAAGATGACAGATGTTACATGTCTGGTTTGTTTTATCGGTTATTCTGTCATTCGAGGAATTTAAATGTTTCGTCATTCATTTGACATTTTAATGTCAATATGAAAAAATCAATACGATTCTGAGCAAAATAAAATAAAACTAATTTGAAAATGTAATCTCCTTTATAAAAATCCGTCTGTAAAATACTGGTATCTTATGTGACGAATCTAACAATATAAATATAACAAAACAATAAGTGATATATGAGTATGAAGGAACGTTAAGCTGAACCTTCAATAAGTCGTAATTTCCTCTCAAAATATTTGCACAGAATGCAAGTACTTGAAGCGCTCGTGGTATTTCAACTTCGTCAATATTGGTCTACAAAGTCATATGCTTGCTAACCATGGACCGTCCATCATTTTTAATATTCTTTTTTAGCTACTAAAATTGCACTAACACACTTATCACCTACAACATGTAGTCTTAAATATATATTTACATTTTAGCCGCAGCATTTAGCGCTAATTTAAAGAGCTAGACTATTCACTTAATTATCCAATGTTGTTTGACTAGTATTCCGTGATGTTTCACGTAATTCGGGTGGCGTGGCATTGTCACTTAATACGGGACGAGCTGTAATAAAACATACACATTTTATAAACATTGTTTCTCCTCAGTTTAAAATAATGTAATGCAAATTCTAATAGCAACCAGACACATCTGACGATGCCAACAGCTATAGTTTATGAATATTAAAAAATATATACATATAAAAGTATTAATATATTAGTTTTTATCAAAATTGAATTGGAAGCTTACCAAACATTCTGAGGAGAATCTTTTCTATTCCATGTAAGGGAGACTCGAATATAATACAGAGTATTAAAGCAAGAAAGAATGTGAGCACTATGTGAGATATCGCGTTCGCCGCCTGAAATAAAATAAAATTTTATGTATCTACAAATGCACGTAAAGAATAATTACTTTATTCGCACTCCGTAACAAGATATCAATACATATAATTAAAGAATGCAAATAAAAATATAAAATTAACCAAAAAGCTTTCATTTTTACTTACCACAGTAAAGAATGTTATGTGAAGAGGGTGTCGCAACTGGCCGACATAGTATAACTCAACTATACCATTGACGAGATACGCGCAGAATGTTAATCTAGCAATAGGCACCAAGAACTTCCAATTCAAAAGTTTGCCGAGAACACCTGAAATATTTGTAATGAAAATGCCGTATTAATATTTAGATCGCAAACTATTTTAAATACGATATTAAGCATCGTGTAAACGTAGAGTTATTTTTATATATTAATGAGTTTCTAATTTTAAAATAATTTTTATTTTATTAATTATTCCTTAAAAGTATCTAACTGAATCATATAAATTTAGGCATTGCATTGCATTTGCATTTTAAAATTGTTTATAGGCATCATTCACAGTCCATGCAGTTTCTGACGAGCATTTTTTCAACTACGCCATAAAAGCTTTTCATCCCATTTATAACTAAAATGTGACAGTTCGCCAGCATTTTATTTATATTCAATGTGCGTAATCAATTTACTGGAAATAATATTTTGACATAAATCATTACCTTCAAAAGGTTTTTCATTTTAATTGGCGCTTTTATGGTTAAAAAATATATTAATTTTTGAAATATTTTTATTGGAGTACAAAAAATTTAACGATTATGTCCTCTAACTGACCTCCGTTACCAGATGCGCAAGCAACAACCAGCCAGCCATTGGCTATACTCCATGCAAATTTGTGGAGTGATATGTATGCAGCGGCTTCAAGCTCGCTGTACTGATACCAGTCCTGGTAGAATAGACTGACAGAGAGCGTTGTCACTGTACCAAGTATTATACTTATTGTCCATCCAAGAGTTTTGAGAAGCGTTGAAAACTGGTATCTGTTTAGAAGACATATATTTATTCATATTTTAATCTAATAATCAGGGTGCCGTCGTATATTTATCGTGCAATAAAAAGAACGATAAATTTCTATATGTGTAATGAGATTTACTTTGCCAAATTATTTACTTACTTTTCCAACTGAATTCTATGTAACATATACCCTGTTATTATTCCCATGAAATATGGCGTCATCTTCATGTGCGTTCTTATATAAGCGCCCACAAAATAATTATTGGTGGCAAAATCCGTGAATTCTCTGCAAAATAGTAATTACGGCATATTAAATCTCAATTAAATAATAATACTCAGTCCAAATTGCTGGGACTTAAAACATTTAAGGGCGAACTCTTGACATACTTTGCATAAAACAACAAAGTGGGATCCAGCCGTTCTTTATATGTGATGACAGATGGGATGACGAGGGATATGAAAGTCGCCGCCGACGTAAATATGGCTCCAAATCGTCTCCAGTGCCACAGGCTGTAGATAAATATGGGTGCGACAAAGAAAAGCTGTGTGTCTACTGCCAAATACCATGACTGGAACATACACTGTAAACAAGAGAATATTGAAAGTAGTTCTTGTTCGTTAAACTTGATAATGTTAAAATTTATTTTAGATATCAACTTTTATATATTTTTTTTATTTTAGACCAACATTATAAAATAAACATTTCATATACTTGTTGTACTGAATTACCTACTTTATAAGAAAAGACAATTCAATGCAATTATTATTTATGAAGCTTATTTGGCTTGAACCGGTTTTATATTAAAGAGCAATAATATGTTATTATTTTTATCAAAGCTATTATGTGATATTATAAGTGTCAAGTATGTGCTCCTTACCAATTTATCGGTATTAATATAATTGTTGATATATAGTATATTGGCCCACCAAACTTCCATACAACGTTCTTGTTCCAGCTGCAACCTTCCTTCCCATAACGGACCTTCACCGATCTTTGGTAACCAAGTCATATAAAATAGTATAATAATGAGGTAGGCTGGAGTTACTCTGGAAAAAAGTAAATTTATGCTTAATATTATTAATATTTTATTTTATTACTATAATTTCCACTCTTGCTTAACTGTTATTATTTCCTCACCTGACATAGCGAAATATTAATATGGGGAGGACATTAAGCCTTCCTCTGCGCTTATCTAACTCAATAAGGAGCAATCGGCTGAAGAGAAATGCACTGAGAAACAAGAATGTATCGACAAGGAGCGTGTTGTTTAACATGAAGGCATTTATTGGATCTCGGATCAGCTGAAAATGATATAAATATTAGAAAAATATTTTATTATATAACAGTTAAGGACAAAGAAAAAAGCATACTCTGTCCCAAGCTTCAGCGTCCATAACGGGTCCACTGCCAATAAAAAGACAGGCGTGTCCCGCTATAATAAAGATCATAGCTAACGCTTTGATGCCGTTAATACATTCTAGCCCCAAGCTATTATTTTGTTTTGTTGATAGAATCTTTTTCATATTGTTTATCAAGGAAAAAGCAATTATCAGATCCTGGACAGGACTGTTTTTCTTCCGTGGATACTTCATAATGTATAATTCATACGACGTTGTAAACAGACACAGCAAACCAAAGAAAAATAGTATGCCACTGAAAAAAAAAATATATAGCAAAAATAAAATATAAATCCGTAAAACAGAGACAGATTATTTAATATTATAAGAGTTTATGTATAAACCGAGTTATGTGAGCTGGTGAAGAAATTAATTGAATTTTGTTATAAAGAGAAACGTGAACGAGCTTTCCCCACTATCCGTTTAATTAAACAAAACTTGTAAAAGGATTACACCGTTATAGCATTTGTACCAAATGCACTTAATCTAAGCCCGTTTAAAACAACTCTATCAAAATAAACAAGGATAACGTTTCCGAGTAAATGTCAATTAAGTTTAAAACTTTAATGTTTTTATATATCTAGGAACATTTAAACTGACTGGGTTCTAATGTTCAGTGACAGAACGACCTACTAAAATATTAGTCTTCTATAAAGCGCCAGCAGCTTCCATATGACGCCTCGGTATACATCTAAATAGTTATCTTCATATCCACTTAAGTATAATAACAGCTGTTAAATTACTGTCTTTAGTGAACAATTCTGTATGAAGTGCCATTATATTTTCTTGCAATTAAAACACTCTTATATAAACTCTGCATTTAGGTTAGTTCTATAAAAATTTTACGGTAAAAGTAAATCGCTTTCCATCGTTTACAATTGCTGCAGCTGTTAGGATATTTTTTATGTTTTCATAAAAATTAATATTTTAAAATATTCTAGAGTAAGTATACTCTCGGTTACGGAACCGATTCTGGGATTGGTCGAGAGGAGAATTTCATATAAAACTTACAGGAAAGCGATATCAAGTTTCGTAACAGATATAGGTTTCCGTGTGTAACAATCCCTCTCGGTAACTTCCACTCCAGTTGAATTTCCGACTGTATGAGACAACACATCTCCTACAAAGCCAGCCACAGCTTTTGCATCACAAGCGCTCGGAACGCATACAGCCCAACGAAGAGTCTCGCCGCGACCAGTTCTTATCTAGAAAAAGAGACATTAAATTAGTAATAATTTCAGAATGAAACTGAACGCCTTAAAACGATTCGTACAAATGATGTTTTTAAAGATTCCAAAGAGAAAAAAAATGCCGCTGTTTCTAATATTACAAAAACTTAAATACCTATTTGAACGTTATATTGTCTCTACACATTAAATATTGTTTACACGTTATTTCAATATTTACATGACCACTGAGGTGTCATCTGTTACAACTTTTATTTAATTTACCAAATTTGTTGTTTTATATATTTGAAATATGGTTAAGTTTGTTTTACCGATACTTAGTTATTATAAAGTAGTGTCATAGTGACACGAAAAAATTTAAATAATAATTATAGAAAATTGATAATTGAATCCACTTATGTAAGTACTTAAATTTAAATGCTAGTTTCATTTTTTTATTCACATTTAAGTTCTTTTATTTCACTGTAGGAAACTTTAAAGCTTCCGTACATGCTTCCTTCTTACTTTTTTCAAAGCCAAGTCGACCAGGCTAAGTAATACTACAAAGGCTTTTGCCTTGAGTCCTCCAACTTATTATGTGTGGGTCGATTCTAGCTTCTGGAAATACATGACCTATTTGGTCTCAGTTACTTTGACGGGCGAGAACTGTTTACGAAACGTATAGAGAACCTTAAAAAACAAGGTAATTATGTATTAGCATTTCATATTGAATATTTTTATTTTGTATCGTAGATAATAAACGTACTACTCATTGTTTAAAAGGGTTTGATGATATTTCCAAATTGTAGTAACGTGAAAATTTACATCAAATTTAATTTATAACTAACTTCAAAACAAAGCCATTTGTAAAGTGTTTACTTCTATGAAGATATAATATATGCACAATAAAATAATATGTTAATAAACTAACTCTGTCTTGAGTCGATTGAAAGTAAACATTGTGCTATTTATTTAGCAACCAATATCCTAGACAAATACATAAAAACTGTGTTCTCAAAGGAGATAAATTAAATATTAATTTATATACAGAATACAAAGGTTTCAAATATTATGCAACAGAATTATAAATACTACTCGTCTAATTTTAGCCGTTCGCTTTTATAAAATGTTTTACTCGTTACAATTACCGCTTGCTATTAGAAAATGAGCAAATCAAACATGACTGATGTATGCAGAATAAATTCGTTTGAATAAAACGAACAAAAAACCTTTTTAATACTTAGCATATCTTAAATTTAAAACCTTAAGCTTTATTTAGAACAATATGAATTAAGTACCGCTCTTTATTCAATCATCCCCGGTCGATCCTCTATAATCCACGGAAGATTTGCGACTTAAAAACCTGTTTCGAATACATTGCCGGTTATTTAAATAGACAAGAGGTTGTTATTAATATAAACCTTCAAACAAATTACGTTAAATTTATTTCAGTGCTTTTGTTACGTAAAGACTTTTATTATCATTTTTAAAAGGTTTTTTTTATGTATTTTAACAAACGATAAAAGAAATGAGAATAGCAATTTTGCTATTAATTGTGTATGTTTATTTATATCATTGTATCTCCTATATCAGTAAAGTTGAGACGAATATTTATTCAGACTAAAAATGAACTTTGTTGGAAAAGTGTTAGATGTCATTCAAAAATTATGAAAACCTTTTTGTTAAACTGGCTAATATTAATTAAGACTGACTAGAAAGCTGTCCGTGGAATGACACCGCCTAGTTCCCATAATGTATCTTTCGTGATCCTTGATCTTTAGAATTTGATAAACCTTCTGTATTATCATTTCGTGCAAGCTGTTTTGATAGCTTTATCATCTTATATATATATATGGATATATATGCTCTAGGAACATTTGCGCATAAATTATTTGTTTTTCAACCTCTTCTAATATTTTTACTATAAATTGACTGTTCTCATTCTCATGTTTGATTCCTTGTTAAAAACCAAAACTTGTATCTGAGTTATTTAATCAGTTATAAAAACAGTTATTTCCATATCATTATAAACATGTTTACGCTTTAAAGGCTATAAAATCTTTATTCTACTGTTGTATCAGTCCAGCGCTATCTTAGTCACGCTACAACCTTCCATATTTCCTGTAACGTCATCTACAGTTTCTAGAACATTAATGACATATCATAACAAATGAGTTTATTGATCTACATATGTCTTGATATGAAACTGGTTTAGTTGATATTACATAATTACTTCTTAACTTTTTTTTTATATGAATACTACTATCAAATAACATATCAATCCGTTTTTTGTCACATAATCTCTAGTCCATAACTTCAGAATTTAAATACGAATTATTTTTTATTATAATCAATCGTTGAAGGTGGTAGAGCCGAAAAAATACAAAACGTATGACATAAATTTGAAGTGTATTTTTATCTTTATAAAATCAACTGTTCATAATTATTGTTGACTAGGATTAGTTACTGTTAGTGTAGAAACAACATCCGTAAGTTTTTGACACTTTAAAATTTATTGTAAACATAAGATTAACTTAAGAATTACGAACTCTGAAGCGGTAGATTCAAGTGTTATAAGAAGTACGATGTACTTGACGCTATAAAAAAAAACATTTTTTAATTCAAACGTAAGCCTAAAGAACGACGAAGCAAATAAATATTTGAATCGTGTCGATGATCAGCACATAATTTATGTGGGTTACCACTTAGCAGTTCTTTATAAATAAAATAACAGCTACCTTTATTGAATTACTCATCAATTATACAGATATGTTTTGTATTATTTTAAAGCAGTTTTGATAATCTTTTTTACCAATATTTAAAGTAAACAGGCGTGTTTCTAAGGTTATTATTGTACTGTCAATAAAATGAGCAATAAATCCTAACGTTAGTAAAAAATATATATCTGGTTAATCTGGTTCTGTTATTTTATGTTATATTTACGAAATTTTATATTCTTTTTTGTCCTTTTTCGAACAATTAAAATTAAAATACCTTTAACTTCGACCTTTACCTTTTTCGCTTCCTCTGACTGCCTCCACTTGATAGTAGCCAGACAATATTGACCTTCCACGGTCAGACCTTCTCCTGGCTCGTCGATCCCTACACATTCATCGAAATTACCGAGATGGTAAGAAGAACCGAACAGAAGACCTTGTGGAGACTTGGCTGATGCGTCGAACACTAAAAAAAATTGATAATAGAATAATAATTATCCATATTTAATTACATATACATAAATATTTAACAATTACTAAAAACGCAACTTCTTGAGGAGATTTATAAATTTCGTAATGTTCGTTTCTTAATTAATATCTTATTCTGTTTTGGCGTGAAAAATACTTACATTCGTGCGGTGGAAAATTGAAATTTAGAACAATTTTTCTAGCAGTCAAAAAAAACATTTGGTATCATATAAACAATATATTGTGTACGATTATTAACAATGCCAATTAATTATGACAAATGGACCAAAAGTCTATCTGGTGTTAAATAGCTACCATCGCTCATGAAATTTTTTATTTTTTTTTTTGTTACAATATATAGCTAAGAAGTTTCAGGCAAAAAAGAACTTAATTAAAAAATTGGTAATATTGTATTCATGATAATATTTAAGGGTGAACATTAAATTGAGTATATTTTGTCGAAAATTACTTTTTGCAATTAAAATATACATTTCAAACTTTATACCATGTGACTTAATAATATTAATGATCGCCATGATTGGAATATATTGAAAATTTTATAGTTCATTATAAACATAACTTTTAATTTGTGCTTTAAATTTAAACATCGAGTCATTTAAAGCGCGTGCTCTATTAAACAAAGTACAATTATCAATTTTCGATATGTTTATATATGTCTTATTTCCTGAATTCTTTAGTCCTTCCCTCGAATAAGGAAATGATCGCTCCCTTGTCACATCCTCACATTTAATGTTTTCAATGAATGTGACATGTTTTGTAATTTTGGTTTACCTTTTGTTATATCGAATTTTCCTTTTCAGTTATAGATATACGTTTATTATTTTTTTATTTCCGTTTAAATAATGTTCTCTGAGTTTCATTTAATTTGCTCTTACTCAGCAGAAAGTAGGCATCTAATAAATCCAAAATAAAATCACTCATACATTATTTTTTATGTAAAAATGTGTGAGATAATCCATCTCAACTTACTGACCACAGCATTTTTTGCGTATTGTAAAGGCTAGGTGCTCGTAAATTTTAGAGGCAGAATTTTTATTTTTTAACTATAGCGGACAAAGGTTTAGTAGTCATTCATAGCAGTCTGTATTTATTAACCGCAGCCATATATCACATGCCGTATAAAAATAACGCTAGTGCCCATCAATTGCATTCACTCGATGGGTTTCAAGAGAAGTTTAATGTTATACGAACCGAAAAATCCAATCTTTAACTATGTATATCGACATATAAAATGTTTTAGTTTGAATAAAAATATTAGATTCTGTTTTGAAAATGTTTGTTGGTTGTCATTTGATAAATGTATCAGGTGACTGTTGGGGATTGGAGAAAATAGAGAACACAAGATATGGCGTTTCTTATTCCAAAGGTCCAACGAGCTGATAATATTTATTTATGGGCTACATCTTCAGTAACAGAAACTGTTTTGATAAATACAACTGATTAAGTTAAACTGTGCATAAACAATAAATGATTAAATAAAAAGTGATTATAATTAGATATCCTTCAGTCAATTAGGACAATATTAAAATGTTTACCAAAATAGATAGTCATATTTTTTTTTTACTTTTATTCATAAACTTACGGCAAATTATTCTTTTTTTTTGTGTAAATAGTGAGAACTTGTGTTTTTATAATAAATAATAATAATAAAATAACACTTTCCTGTTATATTACACTGAAAAGTAACAATACATTGATATTGTAACATGAAACAAAATAACGTCAGATCAAACATAGATTTTGTGTTTAGCCAATAGATATGTTTATACTTGTTCATTCTGTAGGCGTTCTGTTCATTCATCTTTTAAAATTTACTTCTGTAATAACCACAAACAAATAAACAACACATAGCTACTGCAACGCAGTATTAATAAAAACTGAACAGCTTGGAAATAAATTAAATTAATAATATACAAAGAAAATATTCTCAGAATATCCAAAGAGAACTAACTCCATGGACATTATATATTGAAAATCTTATATGGAGAAAAGACCTTCCAGTGAGACAAAGATCTAAAAATTATACATTACTAATTTTTACCACCATACAGTCTCAAAAGCTTTAGATACAGTATTTTTTTATTCTATAACTTTGAATGGAACATATATATTTTTCTAAAAATTCCTTAACTAAAGTCTAAATTCTACTTCATACGTTTTAAACTGCAAAATAAAAGCAGCACTTATTTAATAATAAGAAAAGAGATTTTTTGTATCACTGTCTCCAGCAATAATCCCAGTTAAGTATCAATGTTACGATACGCTTTTGCGGAAAAGAATTTATCACGTTTTCCCTTCTATAAGGCTTTATTGCTACTTAATACACATTTGTATTCGTGTGAGGTATTCATATACAACAACTATAGACGAACACGACGGATAAACAAAGATTTTTAAACCTGTTTCCGTCCCTAGTATAATTCTCATACATTTTGACATTTCAAATTTAACTATGTAATTTTATTCATTACAGCTTAAATAAAAGTTTATAATGTCCGCAGACAACATTTCTATTGAATAGCGTATTTTTTATAACGTAATCTTACAATTTTAAGGACAAAATTTTACATATCAATGGATGAAACTAAAATGTATGGTATCACGTATGAGTCAGTCATGATTCCACTAATCCTTGTTATATATATATATGTACATATATATATATATATATATATATATATATATATATATATGTATTTTCCAATAATATTTTTATAGTTCGAATTCATACCAAACATTCATAATATCTATCCACCTAACTTATTTTATGATCGTTAGTAGTCCAGACGCACTCGTCCTTGGCCACCGCGAATGCCTAAGTAGACTTTTGGGAGCTATGTGAGTCACGTTGAGATCGCAACATCGCGATATTGACCCAATTGTGTAATACGATTTAATTAACTTGAGTTTAACCAAAAATGTCTTTGTTATATTCATATTGAAAATTAAAAATTGATATGTAAGAATAAAGGTGTTTAACTGACTATGAAGTCCGATAAATAAGCCAGTGTGACCGTAACCTTACATTATTTGAATGAATATTTTGATAAAATATTTAGATATACATATTTTTTATACACTCGGAGTGGTATAAAAATTTGATTCAAAAATTTTAACATAACTTCCTAGTATTACACACATATATCAAAGTTCATTGATATTGAATACAAAAAAGAAAAATCATTCTAAATCCCATATATTATATTTTTAAGCAAGATATATACGTTAAATATTTAAGGACAATTCAATAATGTTTACCCAATAATCGATTCTTTAACATACAATAGCAATGTTTACATTTTGTTTAACATTATATGTACACATCTTTATAACAGTAACTTAAAATCCTGTATAAAATAAATGTCTTAAGAAGACGTTATAATCATGATTATATAATTGTATCTTCGATTACAAAGCTGTTACGAATGCAATACGTCATCTGCGACCATATTCACGGACATAATATTAATTAGCTGAATTGCATTAGGTTACAATTAGGCAAAGGTCGTTTACACGACACGACACGAGCACGACAACCTCTTTAAATAAGATCTTGATCTAGTTACACGTCTATAGACTAAGTGACGTTGTTTTTAGTTACAATTAATTTTTATTTTTTATTGTATTGTGCAGGATTCTTATTTATTATAATTAAATGTCCGTTTAAAAATATTTTTCAATTATATTTCATTATTAACGAATAATTCATGCTATAACTTCAGACAAAAATCTGTTTTTAAATACAATGAATATTACGATACTAAGTATATCGTATGATTAAAATGAACATTACTTAAATATGCATAGTTCTAAGTAGAAGGTATTTTTGGTATGTGCAAAGTAAGTTGATATGCAAAACGCGTGCAACACTCATTGTTTCACAACGTATTGTTCCAGAATGTGACGTACGACGTAAAATACGACTCGGACATCATGTGGAAAACTACTTAAACTAAAATTATTTTAAGTTTAAACTTACATATAATAACTAGGCAATATTCTCCTTAATTTAAGTAACTTAAAGCATTTTTATTCCTATTGTTAAGACGAGATTAAAAGCTTCATAATCAGCATTGTTAAAATATAATTCACCACAATTAATTGCAGCAACAAAAGTTTATGCTTGTAACGTTAATTGCAAGGGAAACTGTTTTTTAAAGCAGCTTTCTGGGAGTCAAAGAGTACATTTCTGTTCATAAATGTGTAATGAGATGAGAGCGACAATGGTTTGTTAAATGAAGGTCGTCGTGTGAAGTATTCAATTACTTATTATCGTTGTAAGTTAGAAACTGAAATTCCGTCACAATGTTTACAAATATTTGACAATTTATTACCACGGCTATCGGGAAGAAATCGATAATGTCAGTTTAAAAAACTCGTAAGAGTATAAATATAAATTAACATTTACATATACCTTAAACCAGTTCTATTCCATCGAAAAAATGTGAGCAAAATATATTTGGAATTATAACAACTTTATAGATATCATGAATAAGATATTATTGCCATTTTTTTTGTATACGTTTTATATGATACAATATTTAAACAATCTAAACGTTTTCTATTACATCTGGAATAAATCCAAATTACATAATACTATAAGAAAATCGAGTGCGTTGTTTCGTGATTGTTCCAATTATTATACAGACCTTTTTTTAAAATACAACGCAATTCTATCGTTTTAACTGTGCGAGTGTACATTGGCCAGACGCCCAATAGCTACATGAGATCGGCTGATCTTGCATTGCAACCGCAGCCAAAACCGACAGAGTAGAATCGAGCTGACCCTTGTTTTAAACATCACATTCATGCATTTATCATACATGCAACATCACCTGAATTATTTGGCTTGGCTTGGCTTGGCTTAACGTTTTAATGAATCAATGACTTCGATTGGTCGATGACAATTTACATCCTTAGTTGTGAAATAATTGTTTTATATCTTATGTTTTGTTCCAGGACTCAAAGAAATCCTGCTTAGTTTTTATACTTCCCACTAAAAATTTGTATTATATATAGTGTGTGCAGTTAAGGTTGAACTTCATACTTTATAGCATCAGTAACAATCTACTGTTAGTTAAAATATGTCGTTTGTTAACTTAAGTGATTAGGTGAAATTAATATTCCTTCTATCAAGTACAGATATAGTTACTATGTTATAACTGTTGTTAAAACTTTCAGACCAGTATTTAGATTTTCACATAAAAATCAGGACATCATAGTTGAACATGAAATAGAAGCCATAATGCCAGCCATAAGCCAATGCCATCACTAATTGAGATTCGAACAAAAGAATAAAAAAAAAGGCTTTAATTGGATGCGATGGCATTCTCATCCAAATATCGGACGGCGTACATAAAAAAATCAAAAAAAAATCAAAAAATATTTAGCTTCTGGTATCAAACATAAAGGAACAAAGAACCTCTAATAATTTATTTTTGATACATTTAAATTATTTGCAAGTGCTTTGAATGGTTTAAGAATGCCAAAGGTTACAATTAATTTACGATTTCATGGTTTTCAAGTTAATAGTTACATAATATTGTAAGTATATACTAAAAAATTTTATATAATATAAGTTAAAAACACAAAGACAATCTAACGATTCGTCTGAATGACGGAAGCAATTTCATCATTATTGTCAAGGAAATTCTTACCTTTTTGTAACCCATGTGTATGAAGCGTATTGATTTGTATGCTTAACAATAATTTATGTCGTGTGTCAACCCAAATTATAATTTATTTACAACCTTACAATTTTTTCTCGTTGTACTCTATTAGATTAACAATAAGTTGAACAAGTTATTCGGAACTATTTAAAATCAAAATATTAAAAAATATTTTCATGTTTTCCGGATTTTAACACTTCCATGTATCTTTTCTTGTTGAGATTTAACAATATACTTGTATTTAACTTATTTCGTTTATGTAAAAATTTAAATTTAACATAAATTATGTAATGTATTTTTTAAACAAACAAAATCCTTTGTAAAATTAGTTGAATCAAAGAATATCGTCGTGTATATGGGACATATCGGACGTCGTGTATATATCAAAACATATAAAAAAACAAAGTGTCTCGCCGCGTCTGTCTGTCTGTCTGTTCGCGATATACGGAAAACCTACTGCACCGACTATCAAACAGTTATCACCACTCGATAGCGTAATTCTCGAGGAAGGTTTTAGTACATAATTTGTTAAGTGTTTGGTATTTACTTGTATAATATATATTTATTTGAAAGATTTTTAACAAGTTTTACGAGTAAGGTAATAGAACTTCATTACCTTACAATTATTCCTTATTTTAATTAAATAAATACAGCGGACTAGTTAATAATATATGGGACAGTTTTTAAGTTTTTAAAACTAAATAGTAAAATTTAATAATGATTGAAATAATCTTCCTAATGTTAAGAAAATTTAACCGATTTTATAGTCACAGACAAACTGACTAGCTACGCAGTATGTGCATACGTAAGTATGTACATAAGTTGTATTTATAAATAAGTTGAATATATAAGTGGAATTAAATATCACTCATTCATCTTGTGTTATTTATTATATAGATTTAAAAATAGTAATATGACGCCTATAGGTTTTTACAAATGATACATTTCAACGGCGTCCTTTCAAACTCGCTAATTACAACTAGTTTTTGGGAATTGACACCTTGCGACCGGAACCGACGTAACCTCGCCTCGGTCAAGATTAAAATTTAATTCAAATCATGTAATAATTAATGTTTATATTGATTTAATTAATGAAAATATTTATGTATTAATATTCTGACATTGCGTGAACGCAACATAATTTAAAGTTAATTTTAATACTTTCGTTTAAGGAACCGCATATTAAACAACCATTTAACAAATATCTGGAACTCTCTGTTTTGTTTTCGTCATGAATGTGTAACTTAGAACTTATTTGTAGTATGAATTTTTCAAAAAAATATGGGGAACTTAAATATCAGAAGTAATGTTTCCGCTTTTCACATGTGTTTTTATTATCAAACATTTCGATAATTATTTACGTAAGACGGAAGGACAGAAATTTTATTATCTATTGACCTTTATTAATTATTTTTCCTTGGATTAGCAAAAATGAAATTAATTCATTAATATTATAATTCATGCAAGTGGTTCTTTGTGAATTTTTAAGAGTTTGTATTGAGTAATTTATAAATAATCAAAATACATTTAAAAGGCAGCTACATTTTTCTGACTTCATCTCGTTAATTTACAAGTTACTACATTTCATCATCATCATCATCATCATCAGCCTATCGGAGCCCACTGCTGAGCAAAGGCCTCTTCTCACATGGAGAAGGTTAGAAAAGCATTAATCACCACTTATAGTTTGAAATTTTAAGTCTAGGTTTCCTCACGATGTTTTACTTCATCGTGTATCAGTGGTGTCTAAATTGGTACTTGCCAGGTTTCGAACCCGCGCCATGACGTATGAGAGGCGAGCCTTTAACATCCAGGCCACAATAACTTTTTTATTACTACATCTATTATATATTTTTTTTTCTATAAGTGCTTTTTCCTAGTCTTCTTACTTTAGCCGTTCACTTGTATAACTAAAGCGAGTTAGAGTTATGAGATACCAACCGAATGATTAGTATGGTATTAAAGATTATTTTCGGTGATAATGACAGTGAAATATCATAGTTTAGTGATGTATATAATTTAATTCATTTGATTAAGATTATTCTTCAAACATGATGAAATTCATATAAATGTAAATAAAGGAGAAAATAAAGATTAATAAAGGAATTAACAAAACCATATTTATATGAAATTAATATATTATTTTTCGGATTACTACAGAACGCGTATTTTATGTGATCACGGTCGTCGACACGTCGCAAGTATGTAGGTTAAAAAAAAATAAAAAAAAAATATGCGTAGCAATTCGAAAAATATTAGTTTTATTTAAATAAATACTCACGAAAGTCTTAGATCTCATTAAATTCATACTTATTCAATAACTCTCATGTTATTGTGAACAACCTACAAACTTGCTGTTTTAATATCTTTCATTCGGTGTTAATGTGAACTATGCCAACTCATACTATGAACACAATACTGTACAATCTATATAAATGCCTGACGATTGCATCAATTCTAGACAATCTATTTGTCCCAATTTTTAAGAATAAAGTTTTCACTGTAGGCTGGAACCACAAGAAATATAATTTACCTAAACAATTCGGAGTAAATTGTTCGATATTATAAGGTAGAGAATTTTATATATAACAATATTCGCAGTAAAATAATTACGACAATTACAACAGCTACATATGTCTAGTTTTGCAATATTTTTAAACGTTTCTGAAGGTGAAAACAATTTAAATAATAATTGTTATTATAGTTTATTTAATTTAAAACGTTTATTAAGAACGAAAATATAAAACTATATAATAATAACTTAACTATGTATTTACTTCTATGACATAAGAATGGAAGGAAAAATAGCGTCTCTTGGTTTACATAAATGCAATTGCAGTTTACAATTGGTTACTTATAATCTGGTACTTCAGTTTATAGACAGGAATAAATATTCATTTTCTTTATATAAGAAACTTTATTATAAATAATAATATCTCTTTGTAATTTAGGTCTAAGTACGTTTTTATTATATACAATGAAGATACTGTTGTGACTATACTTTGATTAAATTTAAACCGATAATATTGTTATAATGTAAATGAGTAAATAGATTTATGATGGACATGGGATGGACTCCACAAATAGTGTTACGAAAATTCTTAGGATAAAAATATTACATTAAACCTTTTAGAAATATTAAAAAACCGGTAAGACAAAGGTACGGGCACTCACAATACCAGACATTCAGGTGTTTTTTATGTTACTGATATAAATATTTTAGATCCTCTGATTTTATTGAGAGGTAATAAGATAATTGGCCTGTGTTGCAAACACAAAAATAATAGTCATTTAATTTAATTAAAAAAAACACAGGCCTCAAATAAACCACATTACACTACAGCTCTTTTCAACGCATCTTTGTATCTTTATGTTACGGCAAATGTAACAGTCGTATTAATTTTCATATAAATAAAATTATGAAATAAATTAAATGGTATAATAATTATGAATATCAGAGTACCTTATGAAGTATGTGTATCATGAATAATGTGTCAATACGGATACAGAAATATCGTATGTAATTTTCAAACAGAATCTGTGATATTAATTAATTTTTATGTTAACGGGCAATGATCAAAAACTTTTTATAAATTTACATTGTGGCAGTGATAAAACAAAATTAATAAAATATATTAATATTGAGAAATTATCCTAATATTATATCAAAGAAACCAATAACATTCGGTTCGGTTCGAAAAATTCGGTTGGGTAGCAACCGGTTATTTTTCCGGTTTTATAAAATTCCATTCAGGTTACTGTGATGTAAAGATAGGCATAAATTTAAACAACTATTCATAATTAATGTGAAGTTATATTTTTGTCACTTAATCCCCTCTTCTAGACTGACACTTAAATTCAACCGTTTATATTAAAAATTAAGAACGTTCTCGAAGTTTAACGTTAGTATGATCCTCTTATACATTTTGATACAATCAGATGACCGACTAAATTAACTTCTCTGATAAACATTATATGATATATTGTTCACATTATATAACATTATTTATATGCTTTAAATTATATTCATATTATTATAATTATCAACTGAAAGAAATTAAAAGACTGGAAAACCTCAAACCTTTTAGGACGCTGACCATTTGTCGTCAGTAAATATGGCTATGACGTCACGTTTCCTCTTTAGACTCGATCGTTCATTACCAATAAATTTAATATGGCAAGCTTCCAAACGAATTTTGATTTACCTCCGTTCAAAGCGAATTATTTTTTTAATTCGTTGACATTTTAATTTTTAACTTCACTTCAAATAGTTGAAAAATGTTTAAAGAAACCAGTTTGGTACAAATGTGCTTATAAAAACAACGAAACAAGAGTTTGGTCACTGAAATTATATTAAAAATGATAGACTATTCACTGCGGAACCCATAAAAATGTTAATTGCAGACAAAGTCAGGTTTATTGAAAGACTATATTCAAAATTTATATGAATACTACATAAAAAGCGGTTCGTTAAAAAAAATACATAGCAACATAGCTTCCCGTAGTTCAGAAATTCCTCTTAGTATTTTAAAATTCTTTTCGCATTTCCATTTGTATTGAAAACATCAATTTTTAAAGTCATTAAAACGAAGTAATAGAAAGGTAGTAAATAACAGGATTTGATTTTGCATTGGCGTGGGCATTAAATATAAAACGCATGCTGATGTCGAAGTTAGCTCACATTGAAATTAATGTGGGGCCTCGCTGAATAGAGGGTTTAGTATGAACAGGAAAATGAAACTGTCACTTTAAAATAAACAAACCCTTGCATACTATTAACAATGTGAAAATCGATATGTTTAAAACTAGGTTGTGATTCAAAATATTTATTGAACAGTCAGTCCAACGAATACAACCCCAGTACACAATCTAAACTTTTCACGAGAGGTACGTTCTTAAAGTGAACTACATTTCGGTATCCAATAACCGTCTTTCGTGAACACGGTTACTGGAAATAATCAAATTCGTTTGGTTAAAAGTCCAAATATAAACCAAATATATTCGAAATAAATGCAAAGATTACATTTTTATATCTTTGGAAGCAGGATTGACTGAGCAATTCTATTGTTAATATAACAAATCATAAATACAATTGTATGAAAAACGTGGAACTGACCCTTAATGTGTTTTTGTAACAGATTGTAATACATCGAAATGTTTATTTTATTACTTTGTACTAAACATTTGATACCACCTCATGTCTTTAAAAGATTTCTCTTTATATTTAATGAATATCAAATTCAAAACCACTCGTTCAAAGTATTTCAAAAAAATCATAATTAGACAAGATATTTTAAATCTTTATTAAAGTGTTCTCATTATCCCTAAAACCAACAGAAGATTATTTATAACCTTTTGATAATATCGGCTTGCACCATAACTTTGATTTTATATTTAAATCAATTTATTTTCTTGTAAATTATAACATTAAAAACTCTTGAAACGAGAATCAAAAGCATGTTTGCCAATCAATATCATCTTTACTATGTAGTAACTTGTAATAGTAGAAAAAGTTAACATCACCCTGTATATTTAATTTCGTTAGGGAATTTCGATAAAATAATTATGTATCCGAACAACATTATTCATTCTGTTAACATTTCAAATTTGTTGTTTAACTAACCGTTTTATTTACTTATAAATATAAACACGTTTTAAATACAAGTAAAGTATATTTTCTGTTTAACAGATCACTTATATCCTGATTGGTTATAAAGTGTGACGTTTTAAGTATATTTTGATCGTATTTTTTCATCATAAGGGTACTAGGCTTGCCTCACCTATCCTTAGATACAGAAGAAGAGTGTTATGTTCATGTCTGTATGTTTGTTCCAGCTCACCTCTGAAATGGCTGGATTAATTTTTACGGGACTTTTATTGGCAGATTGCTGATGTAATAAGGAGTAACTTAGGGTAGTTTTTATCAAGATCCCGAATCCATGGGCATGGGCAGGGCCCATACGGAGCTTATGTTTTTTTTATTGCTTTTCTTGCGCAGACAAACAGTAACAGCAAGTATAAAATAAAATTATATAGATAAGTCATAATTTAATGTTAAAATATATCTTAAACAATACTAAGCTAGATATATACTATTGACTGTATTTCTGTTCATTCATTAACCTGCAAATTATTTTTACGACTCTTTATAACCAATGTTCAAAAGGTCAAAGTGTAAAATGTTCTAAGAAATAAAGAAGATAATAATATTATAATGGTAAATATAAATACGTCGATAACAATGCGATCAAATCAGTTGTCATGAATCTTAATTTACTGTAACATCACGTTTCGTTTTGTGATGATTTTTGCAGTCCTTTGTTAGTCATCCTAATCGATAATTATGAATCAACAGTATATTTTTGACATATCAATAGAAATCATCTTTTAAATTTTCTTGTTGCTAAGCATCGTTAAGATTTCTCGAGATTCAGAATGAGATACAAAAAGTATCTTTAATTAGAGCCGATTGTATGAGTATTTACTTTGCTTCACCACTTTTGATTTGTAGGACAGATATCATTGATTACACTGACGAAGTAAAAAACTGAAGTAACTCTTGGATGTTTAAATGATTTGTGATTTTATAATACATTTGGCAAAAGTATTAATATTGATACAAAAATATCAACGTTATTTCATTGGTATAATAGTTCATTCAGAATTGGTCATAACTGAACCTTAAAGAATATATTTATCTACCTTATAAATCCTTTGTATACATTTGCAATATAGCATTCGGATATTATATGTTATGATAGTGGACTGCAATTTTCAAACTATACTATACTATAATTTCATATTTAATTTATTACATACTTTATTTTTCATTGTCAAATAAATGGAAGGAGCTCCTTATTTGACTACATAGCATTTGATAATTCCAAGTAATTTCTTTATTGAATGTATGATACTTGTGGAATTCTAAACTCTAAAATAAACTTGTTATACACAAATCACTTCAATATTCCCATGTTGTATGATTTGTCAATCGCTAGGACAATGTGTAAACAATGTTAGAATACTTAATACTGGCTGCTATTCTTTACTTGTCTTTGAATTAACATATACTTCTAATAAAATTCACATAATAATATATTTTAAAAATATAAAGCTACTATAACGTTATAACCGCTGTTCTTAATTCAAGTATCTCATAACTCATCATGAATCACTTTTAGAAGTATGGACGTGTTTTTTTATTCATTTTATTAAGGCTTTAATTAATTTGATTAACGAATGTTATTATTTATACAATATCCACCATCTCTAAAGGGATCTCTGGAGATTCGTCTAAAACATTTCTCTTTTTTGTAATGATTGTGACCATAAATATAAGCCTTATAAAATTTAATACCATCTAATTTGATATTATAAATGAAAGAGTTTGTTTGAGTAAATGTGTAAGATTATATGTAAGTTTCCGTCATAAATCGCATATAAACTTATTCAACACATCACTTGAATGGATTAGAATTTTATTTTTGTAAACTTATATTAAAAAACCAACACTGCTGCTAATTTTATTTTAATTAAAACTCGAATCACGAAAGCAGAGACACGGCAAAATCATATATGTTATACAAAAATAAAAGAAAAAATATGTACATTTTACACAGCAATTTTTAGTCGAACGGAAAGATCGATTAAAAGCAAAAGGGTATTTCTTTAAGATAAAAGATTAAATATGTATAAAAGGAAAGATATTTTAGTATTAATATTAACGTAAAAAATATATTTTTGATGTTCGGAAAACAAAGACAATACCATTTCATAATACCACCACATTTTATCTTTTATAATTATTGTGAAACAAACAACAAAAGGATTTTGAGATTTAGGACAATTAATTATAGTATAAATTATTTTATGTTTACAAAGGGGTGAACTCTTTATATATAATATGCTTTCAATGTCATCTGATGGATCCATTGAATTTTTTAATTAGCGAGAAAAATATTTTCTCGTCGAGTACAGTATCGTTTCTAATAATAAGTCATACAATACACTAAGAGCGTTACTATGAAATATTAGCATTTTAGCTGTTATTGTGAAAATTATCATCATCTAAATGTCTCATCACATGTATTAAGTATTCGTGAAAAGGTACTTACTTTTTAAAGCCCATCTCTTGTTCAGCAGAAGTCCATCGAGGAACCGGTAGCCCTGTTCTCTACAAACTTTTTCTTTTACATTTGCCACAGCACTAGTTAGGGATAGTAAGTCACTAGCCAGTACCACCGAGGAGGCGTAATCAGGAGATTCAGCAATGAGATTGACTCTAGACGAATCCCCCTTTCCATCTTCATACACGTTGTAACCAGAATCAATTTTCTTCCCTTCCCTAAATTCTTGAAATGAACCAGACAATTTCTCTATAAAATCTTTATCTAAACCTATGTTTTGAGCTGTAAGGTTTAATCTTTGTATATCCCGCAGATCAACGTTACTCGAATTTAATATTGTAGACAAACGTTTAATAACTTGTTGATCTATATGAGTTTCATTTGAATTTTGATCGGCCGTGACTACCGCGAAAGCGATCGTTAGAATCACAGCGATAGAGATCATTTTGAGCGTGCGCACGCGCCGCTCGTTTTCGCCGACTGATACACAACCTTCGAGACTTGATGAATGAAATAAACTAAGTCAGCGCCTTGTTCAGTGTCCTGTGTCCATTATTCTATTACAACAACCTTATTGTTCTGTCACCTACGTCTCTTATAGTTTTCTATTGAAGCAGTTATATAATTCCTTAAGGTTTTTATACATAAAATTATATCGATTAATTATGTTATGGTTACTGCTGATTAAAAATAAAAATAAACTTCCATATTTAATATATTACCTTCTTGTCTCTATTTGACAAAGAAATCTTAACAATAATGACCTAAAAATTCCTAACAGGAAAGAGGGCCGAAGTATAGAAATGCATAAAATACACTTCGAAATTTAAAAAGCAAAATATTAATTTTTCGCAACTTAAGTTACTTTTCCATACAAACTTTACATACACATTATATTCATATGTAATTTTATTTAAATATCATATTATTTATTCAAATTCTCATAAAATTTACTTGACATGAAGTATTCGATATTGAAATAAATAAATAATAAAATAAAAAGCTAGTAGGTCTAAATTATTTATTTATAACAAGTTATCTGTTAAACCGGTAATGTTGACTTCCTGTTCCATCATTACCATTTGCAGTCCACTCCCACTCGTCAACTTCTTGATCGCCATTTCTTAAATAACTTGATGAATATTCTTCCCTGTCTGCCCAAAAATCTTCTTCACCTCCTTGTTCTTCCTCAATAATTTCTAAATCATCTTCTTCTCGATCCATCATTTCGTCATCTTCTTCTTCTAAAATTTCTTCTAAACCGTCATGTGAATCTCTTTGTACCTCATATTCTACTTCGACTTCTGGTATTTCTTCCAAAACTTCTCGATGAGCTAAAAATGATCGCCTTGGTTGATGAGATTCTGAAATTAATTCCTTCTCATCTGTTTTATATTTCGATTCTAGCTTTTCTTGCAAATTGTTATATTCCGAAACATCCTTATTATCGTTATTTTCCAAGTTATCGATTGTTGGAGCTT
The DNA here is from genome assembly GCF_018135715.1 of Danaus plexippus. NCBI lineage: Eukaryota > Metazoa > Arthropoda > Insecta > Lepidoptera > Nymphalidae > Danaus > Danaus plexippus. Next base: position 7,753,392 of record NC_083547.1, read on the forward strand.
CAAATAACTTTGGTAGCGACTGCAGTGGAAGTACCAAGGTCACGGTGAGAATTATGGAAGATACTAGAATAGTAACGATCTCTTGAAGATCAATCTGAAGCAAAAGACATAGAGATTACATAATCTTAATTATATATAAGAAATAAGAGTACATTTAAATGAATTGTTCTCTTCTATTTTAAATTAAAATTATTGATACTATTTTTAAGAAGTAAAACAAAAACAAACAGTAAGGAGTCAAATATTTTAAGGCAATAAACAGAATATTAACAAACACAAAACCTTACAAAAAACAGTGCTAAATTCAATAATTATATGACGATAAAGTGAATTTAATGTTGAGAAAGTGTCATTAAATTAGTTAGATTGAATATTTCTTGCACTAACACGTAATAAGTTTATACTTTAAACATCTTTACTTACTAGCGATGTAAGAGAAAACTCCCTTGAAGCCTTAATAGAGGCGGTGTTTGTAAGGTAGACAACAAATTGTACAAGATACAGCGCGTATGATATTCTACTAATAAATAGAAGTGGACGACCGGAAAGCATTCGAGATAGAATTTCTGAAACAATGAGTTATACAAAACTTCTAAAAAATTCAATACTTGAGATATTTTGAAAGAAACTTATATATATTACGTGTTTCGAAAAATATATAAGCTGAACATATGTAGGTATCTCTACATCTTTCAAGTAACTGAATGAACCAAAATTTTTAAAGCTAAACTTTTATCTTGCGATCCATTAAAATTTACCGGAGTGTCCATTTTGAGCAGCATAGATTATCCAGGCAAAGGCTAACGCAGCGGCGACGGGTGCAAGCGTTGCATATTGCGCGGCGTATGTGACGTCATACCGGTAATCAAGGTATCCGGAATCATAGCCCGCCCAAAATATTGCCCCCCATAAAGTGCCACAGATGAACCAACCTAAGTATACTAAGGGCTGAAAGAAATAAACTGTTTCAATATTAAAATAATCCTAGTGTTCGGTATTAAATAAATTTTAAAATTAGAACAAAGTAAAAGATCAAACAAATAATATGAAAAAAGACTTCAGTCTTTGTTTCTTTAGATCGTTCCTGAAGATTTATTTCTTATAATAAAAACACAAAGTTATTACAAGACAAAAAGGAACATTAATAACTTAGTCTAATTTATCTATTTTTTATCTTACCTTAGTGAGACGTGAGCGGTTTCTAAGATAAAGCCCTAAGCTTAGTCCGATCAAGTAGGGCGAGCATCGATGATAAATAGACGTGTAGCTCAATCGACCTGTCCTGTATAGTTGGCTGACACTACAACAAACATCAAGGTCTAGTGATATGATAGCCAAAGGTATTTCATGATGTTCACATCGAATACTGCTTGTGTGATTAACGACGAATACCAAAGACCTCGTTACATCTATCGGGAGTTGGAATTTTGTTATTACAGTATCCAAGACACCATTCCAAGAATTAAGATAAGATTTACAATATATTCCACCCTTCTAAATGTTCAGATTTTTAGCTAATCATCTAAAAATCTTTCTGTGTGGTATAATCTTGAAAAACACAAAGCTGCATCTTAGTATATACGTATTAATTTTAAAGATGATTTACTTTATATTTCATTCTTGTTTTTGTATTTTTGAAGACCTTAAAGAATTTTTCATTAAATTTATAAGTAAATATAAATAACTTCATGACTATAAGTGAGTTATTGGTCTACAATTTAACCATTGCCATTTATAAACAATTTCAACATCTCCAATTTTTCTAATATACTAGGTAATATAATTCTTTTAGACTTGATATATTAAAAATACTTCTTTAATATCAAAATCCAAGTCAATAATAACCGCAATATTCGTATATTTTTATAAATATATCTAGTAATAAAATTTATATACATATTTAAATAAAAAACCAAACCAAACTTAATGAGTGACATTGATAACATTGTAATTGCAAACCATTAAAAGGCACTAAAATTTTCAAAATCTATACATATATAAATGTATTAATATAAAAAGATGGAAATTAACTTTGACAATTTGTACAGCCAAAAATATATAAACAAAATTAGTAGCAAAACATCATTCAATGATTCACATGAACACATACAGGAATTCAACCAACATTTACAGCACTGTCCCATGTGTCACTAATCCTCTGCATTACATTCCAATAGCTGGAGGTGATACGTAAACTAGTACAAATGAAGAGATTTACATTTTTAAACGAGACAACGATTTAGACAACATATAATTTAATGTTGCAGTAATATATAAAGATTTTAAATCTCAAACGACGCCCAAGGTGTATATTTTAATGACAATCTAAGTCAATGTCAATGATAAAATAAAGTCGAACGTTTCTTAGACGTTACCTTGTTATTTTGCAGTATTTTAATTTGTTATATAAATCAAATGGAATTGTGTTTTTAATGCCTTCCTCGTAGCATAATTTTCACGGAGCACGTAAACTTTTTATTAGAATGATAAATGTAACTATCATAAAGGATAAAATATTATACTGAATTGTTAGAATATGTATCGATTAAGTTAATATGTAAACAAAAATATAATTTTAAACATAATAAATAATCTAGCCCTAAACTTTTAGGACGCCCATAAGTTTCTAGTTAGGACGTTTAAAGTTTTTAGATAGACAGTAATTACCTGACACCTTGATATGCCAAGAGTGTCAATCGATGATCCCGTACAGTCGTGTATCTGGAGTATGCAGACAGTATATGTAACGTTGGCAGGAAGGACCCAGCAAACGGAACCTCAGATTGGATCATCCACACAATTATACTTCCTACGATCGTCAGTTGAAAATCCATAGCCATGTGGTGGGTTTGAGGAGCACACTGATGTGAAAATAAAAATATTACCTCTTTAGCAAACGATAATTAGACAAAGTTCTTTGATCTACGTATGTTGAGAACATTATGTCAAACAAAATTACAAAGTGCCTTGCGTGGTTACAGAGATAATTATTGATATCTTTTTGCAATAACAAATTTATTTTGACAAAAAAATTATAATAATTAATATTTTAAATACAAATACCATATCTTCAAATCCAAAGTAGTTCTGCACGTATAGTATATTCCACCACCAACCATCGCGACACAGCTGGGAATTTTTCCAAACGAGAGTCCCCCACATGGGACCGGAGGATATATTATCCCAAACATAAGCATAAAACAAAACTATTGCTAAAAGAGCCGGCGTTAATCTATAAAACAATGGAAATCATTAAAAAAATGTGTATAAAATTATACTTTAACACAAAATTGAAAACTAACTTCTACCTGATATATCTAGACAACAATTTTGCTGCGACATTATCACTTGGAGACTTCCTATATGAAGTGAGAGTACCACTTATCAGGAGGAAACAATCTGTGAAGATCCAACCAGCTCTGCACCAGGACAACAAAGAGGAGCTTAAGATCTGTAGAAAAAAAGGATTACGTTTTTAATATAATGTGAACTTTATTTTAGAACAGCATTAATTTAAAAATCTCCAATGTCTGGTTTGTTTTTTCAAAATTAATAAAGTCATTAACAAATTGTCAAAAGTGGAACATAACTATCAAGTACTTTAGTTTCCCGAGTCACAAATTAAACACTCCAAGTGAAATATTTGTGTTTAAAATGTAGAACATAGCAATTGCTATTTGAAATAAAAGAAATATTTTTTATCCTTAATGAAATTCCATTTGAGTGTAGAGTTGTTATAAGCTATTCACAACAAAATGTTTAGCTTTCTTTAATTATGAGAAATAATATTTCGAAGCAACAATATTTTGAATAGACAGTTATTACTTGCTCTAAAAATAAATCGTTCTGTTAGAAAATTAATACAATGAGAAATAAACACGTTAAATTTAAATTTAATAATTTTCTAATAACTGTTTTTGACTGTATTTTAATTTAGACTGTTGAAAACGCTACAATACAATTATGTTTTCGATTGTAAAAGCCGAGAAACGTTAATGTATCGTAACTCTCACTATTAAACAATATATGTTACTTGTTTATCTTACTTATAATTTCACATAAACTATAATAAGGATATTATCCTTATTACAGTCTGACAAATCGTCTGATGGTACCTTGTAAAGTAAATCTCAAACATCACAATTGCCCATACAAGTTACTCGAAGTTTAGTTTATACCTAAGAATAGATTCTTAAACCTATATTTAAACCGATAGTTCATAATACGAATTTGTCATAGTCATTAAAGCCCAAAAAAACGGGTTGTTATCAACGGGTTGGTGATAGTTATTATATGTTAATATTAAATTAATGACAGCAAAACTCAGAACCTGTTGAAGAAATTCGTTTGCTATTTTTTTTTTATATGTGCGATTTCATTAAGATTAAACCCGAATTAAAATATAACAGTAAGAATTTCTTGTCAAATTTCGTTTAACACTTAAAATAGTTTATTTCATTGTATTATATATCATATATTATTATATTGTATTTGAATAAAATATATTGATATATATTAATATTGTTTAAAGTAATCATATCCTATTGAAGTTACAGTAACAAAGTATTGTATAAAATTTATCGTAATCAGAACAGAATTAGTAAACGACTGTACTAACTTCTTTTTATAAGATTTTAGTTTCAATTTCCATTATATTAGACAATGGACGCTTTTCCGGTAGAGACAAAATTAAATAGACACCTACTAGTTACATGGAATGAGTATGTTAAACCGAATTTTAATTATGTATACTTTACTAAAAATCCATACATATTATAAAACAAAGTCCCTCGCCGCATCTGTCTATGTGTTCGCGATAAACGGAAAAACTACTGCACCGATTATCAAACAGTTATCACCGCTCAATAGCGTGATTCTCGAGGAAGGTTTTAGTGTATAATTTGTAAAATTTTTGTATTTACTTGTGTGTACATTAACTATATTTGTTGAAGATGTTGGGAAAACATAAGCCGTCTGAGAGCTTTTAACGAATACGATGCCTAAAGCCTTTGAAACATAGCAAAATAATATATGATGGAATTGTGTATCTTATATAGGTCTATAGAAAAGTCCGCGGTAGCATATTGGTATACCTAAGGGTTAACATACTATATCCATTTTACAACTTTAAAAAATTGGCATTCCTAAATCGTTTATTGGAAAGCTATTAAGTCTTATCAAAATAAAATTCTTCGTTTTCAAGCTTACATCAGTATCTATAAATTACTTTTTAAATCATTTAAATCGGGCGTCCCATTTGATCATAATATAAGTTTAACAATTCTCAAAATTAAATAGGCTATTTTATATTTTTTTAAAGAGCCTGTGCGCAGCCGGGTCTGGTACCTAGTATCTTATAATTTCAAATAATATAAACATAGAATAATCTTTCATGTTTTTTCATTGAATAATTTGATATAATGTACTTATTTAATATGTAAACCTTAAATAAAGAGTAACAAGCAAATTATTATAATAAATAATTTTTTTTTGCGAAAAAAAAAGTAAAGAAAAATTAAAATATTTTGATAAATGTTTATTTCTATGATTGGTGATCCAATCATGAAAATAAACAGATGACGTATCGATAAACAATTATTTAAACAAATCTTAGTCACCGGTTTCATTGATCGCTATTAAAAATAAGCGTTTGTTCAAATAAATAACTTTCATATTTATTTACACTAGTCTTGATAAAGATTAACATTAAAATGGCCATCGAGTCGAAAAGAATTTTAGTTAATAAAGACAAAATAAGTTATGGCTGATTTAATTTCAAATAAATTGTTTCCAAAAATCATTGTGAAATATACCTACCTAGTTGAAATATTCCTGTCCCAAAATAATATCTAAATTTATATTTTATTAAAATACCTGCCGTAAAAAGCTAGTTTCAGAGGTATTTTACAGCTGAGCGATTATTGTCTCCCATCAATTTAACTACAAAAAAAAAATACAAAAATCCCAAAAAATTAATTTAAGGTGACATTTAAGTAATAATAGTCCTATAAATTTATTGCATTAATATTTCGGAAAGGTTTTTTTATACAAGAATTAAATATTTTGTTTTGACACTAAATTGTCGAAATTGTATATTTTTACATTGAACTTCAGAGCTCTAAAACAAAAAAAATCATGCTAAAAATAAATAGTCATAATAGGTATTCATTTATATTCTGACAAACATCTCTATATAAATAAGTCTCCGTTAAAATTAATACGCATAATTTACTGCCATGAGCCTGGCTATTTAAAATAGCAATATACCTGCAAAACGCTGTTGCATTATTAATTGAATAAGGCATTTCAAGTAATAGGAATTTGTTTGAAAATTTCTATTAATTAAATTTCTTATTACTGCTAGAAGATGAAATAAGATTAAAAATGTTGCATAAAATCAGTTCTACTAACACTATTTATACCAAATTTAATCAAGTATAAATGAAGAAGACAATAATTTTGTTAGTTTATGCAATGTTTCTAACAAGCATAGCTCGCGTGGAACAGAATAACAAGCGTCGGAACAAAACGTTCAGCTTACAAACTTCGCGTTCCTATGTAAGTGGGTATTCGTAAAATGTGTAACAGCTTTGTGCTAGATATTCAGATCAATACCAGGAACTTGTTACAACAAAGGAAAAGTCAAAGATGGAAGATTCGTGTAAACGATGAATTAAATATTCATTGTTGTTATTCCTTTTAGACTTTTGAAATTAAATTAATCGATTACCTCTGAAGAATAAGACCATAACTATGCATATAACTAGATTGTATGTTTTTTAGTGTATTTTTGACAAACCTCACTCAAACGTATCCGGTTTGTGTACGGTGTTAAAGCCATCGGTAGGAACTTATGAGCGACTATGAGTGCCACAGTTACAACAGCTCGGATACCATGGATGCAAGCTATCTCATCCTCGCTTGCTGGTGCTATAAGCTTATTCAGCGTACGGTACAAAGAAAAACAGCTCAGGAAGCCACCTGTTGAAAATATATATACTATAACAGACATTACATTTTAATATAAACCATTAAAAGTAGATCGGTGATAGAATGTATTCGAAGAATGTACGATACATTGATAAAAGTTAATTCGCTTTACTTCCCGTTCATTCAGGTGCTCTCAATGAATCAGTGTCATACTCAATGCTTTATATTCCAAGCGCTTTTTGCTATAATTAATTACCATCAACTTTACTGTATAGTTATAACAGAATCCCCGGAATATTGTATCACACATTTTAATTAGCAACTTTATCATAATATATAAAATATATCAATGATATTATTATAAAAATGATGTTTTCATATTAGAATAAATTTTATTGGAGTTCATTAACAATGCACTCAAATAAAAATATCAAGAAAAGTGAACCATGAAACTTGAAAGCCAGTGTGACGTTTAACCGTCGACGGCCCCAATTTACATAATAAATTATTTCGTTGGTTGATTTAGAAAAGAACTTGAGTTTCTATCTGGGGTTTAGAGGCTTCAAAATTTATTTATGCTAATACAAATTTCGTGGGACGTTGAAGTTGTTGAAAATAAAATGAGTCCTTTATGTAAGCATATACTAAGTAAGATACAAAGCCATGAATATAATTTATTTTTGGAATATAAAAGTGACTTTTTTTACGTATAAGACTTATACGTTTATTGCCAACCATATTTTAAGAGAAACTACGTCTACTGAACTATCAGATTTTGGTTGTGAACGTAAAATTTATAATGAAATTTCATAATAAATTGAGGCATAAATGTGTCAACCACGTGCTTATTGCTGTACTCTGTGTGCACACTGAATAATGTGTGTAATATTTTTGTGACTAAAAGGTTGATTGTAAACGGACATTAATTATGGCTGTGATTTAAACAATTCTTAAATTCATGTCTAACGACAAACAATGTAATAAGTAAATTCATGCTTGAATTCGTATTGTTCTTTCCTTTTTTTTGTGTAATAACAAACGCTTATACAATACTTAGTGTATTTAAATGTACATTGTACTAATATCTCTGTACTTTTGTATACTTTATACTCTTAACATATAAAAGTAAATTTGTTATAGCTATAAATATATATAATTTTTTTTTGTCTATATTTTTGTGGATTGAAATGACAGATGCACTAAAAGGCTCGAATAGAAATGGTTGTAAAAAAATTAAATTGAGCGAAACAAACAAAAGATTCAATATAACCAAATTACATAGACACTTGTATGCAGACGGCCTAAGTACTCCAGGGTCATAAATCATTGTTGTGGCAGGTCATGCGGCATTGATAAATATGTCACAGGTCCGTGATATAGACAATTAGTTGACGTGACCCTTGATGCCGCAACTTGAGTTGTAATAATTTATGATAATTAATACGTTACAAATCAATTACAATCACAGTAGCGCTGAACTCTCATTAATGTAGGTAAAGGTTGGATTCAGTTGTACGTAATAGTTTTTGTAAATAACTATTAAGAAAAAACCTTTTAGTATAATTTAAAATGTATATGATATTACTGAAGTATTTATTTCGTAAATACATGAATATAATCGTATTCGTGTACGTCAATTCATGATCCAGAAAGATTAAGTTAAATTTAAATTTAATTATCAGTTTTATAATAGAAGGTTCGTTTAAACTTTCCGTTTAACAGTATCCTGTAGTAGTGTTGTCTCTCCAAGAAATCTTTGTTTCATTTTAACTATTATTTGAAGGCTGTATACAAAATTTTACAAGTAATCAAAATTTCATTTAATGTAAGGTCGTCGACATCCTTTACTTTATTTACCTGAACTGGTTTTGGTCTCTTGCTTTTTCATCTGTTTATTCTCCTCTTCATGTTCCTCGTGGTTAGAATCATTTCTAGCAGACATATCCTGGACTGTCGCTATCAATACTATCAGGATAACCAACGCGTACAAGGATCTGAAAAATAATTTAAAAAAAAAATACTGTGCCAATTAATTATAAATTATTTAACAAAATGAAGAGACATCAATAATTTTATACATTTTCAATACTAGTTAAAATATTACTGCCTACTAAAAGACTGATTACGAGGCAAAGGTGCTGATTAAAGGTCAATAAATAAGTTACATCCCTCCTAAATCTACATTTGATGCGAAAACTCGAATATTTTTATTGAGTCAGTAATTGAGTGCCAAAATTTTACTGAGAGATTCCAATTTTAATGCCAATAAATAGACTGACATTTCGACATTTTATATTTATTTAATTAAACAGATAAATAATTCGGATAAAACGAAAATTGAAGTACGTCGTACGTAATATAATAATTCCTATAAAATTTTCCGTGATTGGAAATTACACAACTTGAAACAATTTACACCGGATATTGGAAAACCAAAGATTAATATTTTTTTACTTATTTTATCATAGCGACTTTAACTTGAATGAGAATTTTGAAAGCAAAATCAAACTATTTTCTATATAGAAAATTATACCATACACTTAAAAAGCAGTGTTTTCATAATGAAATCGAATATTGCAAGGAATATTTATAAAATTTAAGACTATATAAAATGATATTTCAGAAGCGAACTTATTAAAAGAAACTTACAAAGTTATAACAGTCGGTAACTCTATCCATTCCTTCCACCAATTACTACCTTTCCTGGTAAAACAATCATGTTCATCGACCCTGATCCGGGTACTAATACCAGTCTTGTATTGATAATGTTTAACAGCATCTCTGAGAACCACCTCCACATCTTCTGAAGTACAAGCCGATGGTATGCACACTCCCCAACTCAGGGTTGAAAACCTAGGCACGAAGTGACCTGGCTACACAAATCAGAACAAGACTAAGACAACAATGTCATATATATTCCCATTATCAACACACAGACGTAAAATTTCTAATAATTGTTATATTACAATAAGAACTGACGATATTTACAAATTATTATAGATTATTTTTATTGGAATGTATGTCGATAATAATAATTATCTCAATAGCTACCTGACAGTACGTTATTGGGGTTGTTAATTGTCGATTGGAGGACTATAAGTGAACCGCATCAGGCATAACAATAACTCCTTATGAAGCTTTGTTTATGGAATGCCGTTATGTATATTACAATAATTGTTAATTGAATTGAATCGTTAATTGAATCGATAAGTAATTAATGTCTCACTAAAAAGTTATAATAGGTTTTTTTTTTAACTACAAGTAAAATTAACCGTAGAAACTCACATCATCAATGCGACTTTTAAACAAATTTTTGCCCTGTGCTAAATGAACTGGTATTTCAAGTTCTGGGTGTTCAGCTTTGACATCGATCATGGCTAGACAATATTTTCCTTGTAGTCTAACAACGCTGCCAGTGTCCAGTTGTACTCTTGCTCGTACCCCTAAACACTGGTCAAAATCACCCAACTGGATTCCGTTCCCTTGAAGAAACCCCGAGGGAAACTTTGCTGTAGCATCTAGCACTGTAATAAAAAAAAGTATAACACTTTTTAACCCATGCAAATCCTTTGGGGAGCAGTTTGCTTATTTTGTAAGCAAATAAGACACTCAATGGCGCTTTGTTCTTTAAATATTTTATTAATTTCAGAATTTTTTTGAAACGGTACCATCGCGTTCGTAACGCTCCTTACACATGTTTAATTAAAACAAAAGATATAAACCACAATATAAATAACCTTGAATTAAAAGATGTGGTTCGTTACTATTTATATTTTTGTATCTAGCATGAGTAGATGAAATCTCGGAATTGATGCCAGAAAAAAGCAACTGACAACAGAATCAGTAATATGTCCTCCTATAAGCGGTATACAGTATACAGTATATAAGCGACTTTTAAAGATTTTACTAGTAAAACTTCGAATAAAGAGAATAGAGAAATTGATGTTGTAGTTTTCGTAATTCGATTCTCATTCATTTTTTTCGGAACAGTTTTTTTTTTTAATGAATACAGAACTAATTTAGTTTTTACATAATTAAGCTGCTTATTAAAAAAAAATATTTAATTCTATTTATACTTACTCTTTAAAGCCCAAAGCTTACTTCCACGTAGCTGTCTTAAAAGTATTTGTCCATGACGTCGACATTCTGGATTGTGTATTCGTGTAAAATTTGGTGCAAAAGTAGGTAAGAAGGAATAGAAGTCTTCAAACTCACTATGTAACAAATTTTTTCTTTGTAATGCATCTGAGATTATACGAATGTCTTTCGAAGTACTCTGATCTGCAATATCTTTTTTTGTAGCATCAACTACTTTTAAAGGTTTATCTTTTTTAGATTCCTCATGAGTACTTTCTTTGAGATCAGATAGCTTTTTCGACGCCTGTTCATTTTTTTTCTCTTTAGCACTCTCATTCATTAACTCATCCTTTTTTTGTGAAGTCTTACTGCTTAGGTGTTTTTTGTCACCGTGTTTTATACTTGTATTATCTTCTGACAACTTTTTAGTATTTTTTACATTATTGTCGATATCTTTTTCTTCTATTTTGATCTCAATTTTTCTTTTGCTTAAATCATTTTCCTTACTTTTACTTTTTTTTTCGATGTCATCGCTTACTTTATTATCTTTAGCAACAGTTTTAACATTTTTTATGTTGATATCTTTAAACGATTCTTCTTGAATTTGTGCCGTTGGTTCATTCTTACTTGGTTCTTTTTTGTCAGATATTTTTTCATTTATTACAATCAGTTTGTCCTTTGATTTTGGTAGCTGTACTAATTTCTCTACTTTAGGTGTAAATTTTGGAACTATATCTACTTTCTTCTTGTAATCTTCTTTCACTACTTGTTTTATGTCATCTTCGTCCTCGTCATCGTCGTCTTCGTTAATATCACTATCATCGTCATCAGAAAAGTCTAAGATTATTGACGGTTTCTTTACTTTTGTTTTCGATTCTTTATCTTTTTTTAAGTGGACTGAAATATCGTGTTCATTTTTGCCCATAACCTTATTCTGTTCAGTTTCATCAAGATCATCTTGAGTTTTTATGGTTTTATGGCTTATTTTTTTTAACTTCTCACTAAGCAAATCTCGTTTTTCACTAAGAATACTTTTCACGTTATCGTACGGAATCTTCTCACTCTTTCTAACACTATCTACTCGGTCAAAGTTAAGGTCACCAATATCACAATTCTCACATTTGTGTTTTTTTAAATCGGGCCTAACTTCAGAAACACTTCCAGGTAAGCGCACGCGGAATGCGCCTACTGTAGCTAATATAGGAAGGCCGAATAAAATTAGAGCTAAAGTCCATCTGTGGCACACCATGGCCGACGCGAGAGACGCTCACGGCGCCATCATACTTACGACTGAAACGTACTTCAGCCAGAGCCGCTGATGCTATTTCCGTCTCACTTTGAAATATTCCGTTGACCACTACAGTTGGGTTATGGGATTTATTTTGTGGTTGGATTTAACCGATTATTTGTTAGTGAAAATTTTAGAAATAAAACATTAGTGGAAGCCGGAGTTAGTTCGATTGCAATAGCACAAGGGTACAGTTAATGGCATGCGGCCAAGACTAATGTAAAAATAGTATAGTAAAAGCAACTGTATGTCTGTGAGTCGATTAATGACGACCAGATTGATTAAATTACATACTGTCATTTACTATTATCATTATATAGATAACAATTAATATTATAAAAATCAGTAGTATAGGATTAGTTTTTCTATTTTCACCTTCTACTTCCAGATTTTTTTTATAAATAACTGTTATACCATGAAATATTTTTCAAATACTGGCTAATTAAATTAAAAAAGATAGAACGAGTACCTTTATGATATTGATTTCCACAACACAAACAGTTTGAAATCATTTAGAAATATCTTGATGCCATTAAATTAATAATATAGAAAATTACTTTCCACCAAATATAAATATTTGTACTGGACAACATAAACAAAACGAAGTAGACTATGTTCTATGAATAGTGGCTTATTTTTTTTTTTATTTATTCAATAGAAACAGCAAAAGTTGTAGTATAGTGTAATTGGTTGTGTCCCAATTGTTTGTTCTTGAATAGTATTATGTAATGTACTAAAACATACATTTTAACTGATAAATGTTATTGGCATTTTGCCGACGGCATGACTATTGACATATACATAATATCTAGAAGTCCTATTTTACAAAAGAAACGTAGTTTTAAGAAACGTATTCCAGTCATCATATTTGTAAATAAAAAAAGTTATCTATTTACTTTCCCACCCCAAAAGAAGAAAGCTTCTAATTCTAATCTTCGTTCTTTTTTATTGTTTTGGGAAGAAATTAATTAAAAGTATTGAATACTATTTCTTGGTACATGATGTCTCAACAATTGTTTCTTTGCACTAATTTTCTCCTTGAAAACTGTCGCAATCACGAGCGATTGGCACTCATCAGAAATCACACATAATGCCAGGCAACAAATTTTCAACCCTATAACCTTTTGAATTAAGATCATAACACTTTTGTAGTATAAAATTGAACGAGGTACATTAACTCGAATAATAAATAGTATAAATGAAAGTACTATAAAATAGTAATATAATTTAATGCAATATCTTAAAACGATCTCAATCTAACACATTTAAAATAAAACTGTGATTTTCCCATTGTATTTCTCACTCTTCTTTTTTTACATTTTTTTTCCATCTGTAGGTTTTTTTTAAAATTCATATTTAAATTACTTGTTTAACCTATTGTTTAGTCTTAACCTATTGTTACTAAGTACTGTCATAAACGTTTAGTTCTTAACTCAATGTTATATTTATCACAATGCAGTATTTATAATTTGTAATGATACATGATTTCTAAATATTAGGTACTGAAAAGATAAGCATCGATAAATAACGTTATATATCATGAGAGATACATAAAGACCTTTTTATATTTCCTGTTTGACCCTTTTAAGGATTTGCACTCAAATTGAACCAAATGAACCGAAGCATGTGGCTAAGCCGTGTCCGCCAGGGCGTCTATTCGTTGGTTATTGGAATTTATTTTTGAATTTGGTAACGATCAGGAAGTCAAACTGAAATCAATTGTTGCAAAACACTTTGTTAATAAATATCATCAAAATTGGTTTTGGTTTAAAACAAAAAAAAAGGTAAGAAATTCGTAGCAGCACGAACGAAGGCCGTGAAATGAGAAAGTGAATTAATCAATAAAGAAATATAAATAGTCAAATATATGTAATTAATAAAAATTTATTTAATCAATAAAGTATTAAAACTTCATTCATTGACTGGAAGATTTGAGATTTTTCACCATTCATTTTTAATCGGACCAAGTTTTCGTTGTCGAATTGAAATGTATTAATTTATTTTAAATATATTAGTTTTATAACTTGACTAATTTCCATCTAAAATATTAAAATATTTATCAAAATCTTTAAGTTTTACATTTGACATTTACTAGCAATAATATCAATTAATTCTATTAAAGTTTTTCTCGATAACTGTTCGTCTTGCATTGTAATTGTGCTAATTTTTTTCAAAAAATATTTTTATTAATGATATGAAACTAGTCATCATGCATAGTATAAGACCGTCATACATAATATAAGCAGTCAATCAATTCACACAATCCTAATCAAGCTATAATATCGGAGTTGAAATAAATTGAAAAATTATAGCAATTCTGAGTAGAATATTTAATCGAATAAAAATTTAAAACACCCACACCGCAAGAATTTTACTAAAACTCTGAAAGAAACGAAGTTTAAAAAATATAAACTATCTTCTAATAGCAATATTAATGACTTTGATTGAACTGGTGTTACTCCTACCATTCATTCATATCAAAATTATCCAAATGAAATTGATAATACACATTTAAAATAAACAAACAATAATAATTACATACTATATATGAAATTGACACTGAAATAATAAAAAAAATGATGTCAAGGGGTCAGTTAATTTGATCGACATTCGACAGTACAGGTCACCTTTCTGGCTCAAACTTGCTTCAAAGTTCACTTGGTGTGTATTGAACTTGGTGTGATTTACAAAAAAGTACATTTACTGCTTAAGAACAGCACTCCATAATTTCGCAAATACACACACTAAGGTAAATGTCAGAGGTAAAGGATAACAAAAATTAATCTGTTAATTTTCATATTTAATTACATTTTGTCTCGAACGACGCGATGTTATTTACTTATTTTTATGTGCCCCGTAAAATATAAAAGCAATCTCCGAGTATTGTTCCAAGTATCTTGTTCAAGTACTCCTTTAACTTCAAATAGAGTAAACTGAGACACGCGACTGCGGGTCTGGGTCAGACGAAGCATCACCCTTGACTTACTTACACCACTCTTACTCACGCAAATGATGAATCATTGGAATTGTAGTATCGAAACGGTTTTTATATTATCTTGATTAATTTTGTTGCTGAGATTTTTACTACCGACTGTCTCGATACAAATAAATCTTAAGCATTTATTTAACTTATAAAATATCGTGACTTAGAGATCTGTTACATTTATTTAAGATAATTATAATAGCGTTTTCATTTATAACATTACTTGCTACTTTGGTACCTAGAGAATTTTTTTTATTTTATTTCATCAATATTATTGATTGAATATTAAAAATAAAAAACAGATTATATTCTAAATGAAATCACATCTAAGAAATGGTAAGTTAATTAGAAATGAAATATTAATAATAAAATCGATTCAGTTATTGTCTCAATGTCAGAAAACATAAATTCGTGTAGATACGTTTGTAACATGAAAGCAATAATGAACTAATACTTAAATTTAAATTAGAAAATAAAGAATTTAAAATTCTTCAAAACGAGCAAGATTCGAAATTGCAAACCCAACTCGAACCTGCGACCTCCATCACAGTATTATACAATTAGGCTATTATGCCCTGATTATAATCCCCGAATTAAACATTCATATCTATATAAAGATACAATCTATTAGGTCTTACAGAAATACAAGTCTCCTTTTTTTCTTTACTTTAAAAAAGAACCATTATAAAGATGTCACCATCTTCATAAAATTCGTGTAATTTGACTTTAAAATTTATTTTTAAGAACAAAGCGTGTATTTTAATTAGATAGTTTTGCAATCTAAAGTGTTCACTGAATAAATGAATTGTATTATAAACATGGTGTAATTAGTATAAGGATCCGTCGAGCCTTGAGAATGGATGGCGAAACTAACAAACTGATAACATGACTTGGATTCTTAATCAGAAAAAATCTAACTACACTAGCGTATTTACTGTATTTCTTATATATAGATATATATATATATATATATATATATACATCTAAATTGGTATGCAATAGAGATATAATGTTATAAACGAGTTCGTTATATATCTTAGATAAAAAAATGTTTCGTGATTGGAACAATTTGCGAGAACAAGTTATGCGACTTTTGATCGTTTGCGAAATGTATCCACGGCTTCTACTTAGCAAAAAGTAACTTGCAACATTAAATAACTCCGATACGTTCGACATCACGTGTTATTGAGAATATTTTGAAATGGAAAAATTAACAATATCCCAAAACCTATGAAAGTTATCTAAAAACTAGGAAAAGATCATGTTTTTAAATTAAAATCTTTGCCTTTCGATTTCTACGTTGCCATTTATTCTTACAGCCAACGGTTGTGCATCAGTGCCTCTGGCAGATTTTAAATATATGATCAGCCAGACTAAAGTTTCGGGCCACGGTAAAGTCTAAGAGTGAAGGCCATATTCTGAAATAACAAGTACTAGATTAAAGGGTAAATTCCGAAAGGAAAAAAAATTGACCAGTTTATCGCTAGATATCATTCAGGCAACCTTTTTGGGACTTATTTAAAATAAACAAAAATACACGGAAAAGGGCATTTCAAATAGGACTAACTACACAAGTAACCTTAAGTAACTATAAGAATAAGTTAGTACATTTACTTAGCTACCTATTGAGTTTGAATTTTGGTAACCTTCTTGTCAACTTGTTTTTGGATATATAGCTCTTTGTTTACACTTGGAGACCGAGATTTATTTATTTGTTTTTATTTAATCTTGTCAAGTGCTAGGCGCTGCAAAGGCTTTTTTCAAAGGGAATTTTGTTAATGGAAGAGTCAATTTAATTAACAAGTGCTCATTAAGACTGTCTTTAAAAGTCTGAATTAATATGAATTTTAATATATTTTTGTTACTGAGCTATACAACATAGTAGAGATATTTTCATTATGCTCATTCGTAGGAATTTCATTATCGATTGAGAGTGTTAGGTGATATCTTAGTGGATGTAGCTAGGTATTCCATTGCTCTCACCCACAGACAACCGTTTGGTGATTGCGCTGTGTCGGCTATGGTTTGGAATATCCTAACTCCTCTCTAATGATGATCCAAGTTTTATAACTGAATCATAAATCTTCGATGACATGTTTTGAATTCAATTATCGCTTTTTACGTATCGAAACCAATCATAAAGTATAGAGTCCAATTGTATGTAGAATAACGATTGTCACAATTTTGCTATTCTCAATTTTTTCTCTTTTAAGATTCGCTTCAAAATGTAATCCAAATGTTAGAGATCCGTAAAGTAGATGGTTTTTTTTTTTATTATAGTTAATTTAAATTTCAGGAGCTTATATTGAGAAGGCAGAATAAGTGTCATTTCATAAGGTGGTCTAACGCTTTTTCAGAGTCACTGAGCAGATCTTCACTTCACAAGGGTCATCTAGGCTTAGTGAGTACATTTCTTTAATCTTCGACCGGAACATTTCATCAAAATATGCTAGAATATATATGAAATATTTTTTTTAGATATGCTTTTGAAAATTATGTATTAATGTTTTCTACGTACTAACTATTTAGGTTTTTCTGTGATTTAGAACAGCCTTTTCTCGAATATTTTTTTTTTCACTTAGAGATTTTTTTTTATTTTCTTTTCTGTATTCTTTAATGTATCAAAGCTTTTATAGAAGATAAGCTTTGCTACTATTACATTTTAATTTTTCTAATTCGACAGCGAAGCACGTGAATCGCCGAAATACTGCTTTAAGGCCGTTTCACATATTTAAATCTCGCCGTTCACTTATTAAACTAGCCGCTCGACCAGTTGCCTTACAAGTTATCTCATGAAATATACGTCTATATGTCTTGAGCCGAGTTGCCTTTTTCACTATATCATTAATTTAATTTCAATTCAAATCAGGATAATATTCGAATATAGTTTTAATATTATGCAATCATAATTTAAATGACTTATTTCCTATTATACTTTTCTTCAATTATCTTTTGAATGAACTTAAAAACAAGGTATAAATGGTTTAAAGAACCTTTTGAAGTTCAAAAAGGACTATACAATTAAATAACCACATAGAACCACGTTTGAATGGGATATTCATAGGTAGCAAAAGCCTTAGGATCTACTAATAGTACAAGTTTCTTAGAAGACTTAAGGTCACCGAATCTTTCCAACTCAACGTGCAAACAATATGATATATTCATTTACTACTTCGTATTAATGAAAAGACGCTATATAACGTCCTCTGTAATTGTCTCTAATTCTTTGTCGCGGAATCCTACCGGATACAACAGTTAAGTTCCATAGAATCCAATCCATAGAGTCATTAAAAAAGTTTTTATTTAATAAAATTGTATATATAATTAATAAGCGATCACTAAGGCTACCTTTAACAGGATTTTATAAGTGATCTGTCAGTACTCAGTCTTGGTATTTGATGTTAGTTTTATCTCAGAGGATGTTGTAACTAGGTATTTCCATCGCTCTTATCTTTATAAAATTGGTTGGCTCTTGGTTAATGTAGAATTATTCATAAACAGCAGTACTCTACTTTTCAATTATTTCAATACAATTATTGTATATTATTAATATTAAAGTCGGCAATTAAAATAATCTAATAAGTAATAAAAATGTAAATACTTATAATTAAATAGTTAAAGTGGCACAGTTACATATTAAGAGACAAAATGTATACTTGAAAAATAATAGATTATGAAAATGTCACACCTAATTATTGGAAATTATGTTCACCAGAGTTTTTTTTACTTACAACGCAAAAAAACAGATGGTCAAACCAGAAAAAATATAAATAATTTTCAAAAAACATAACATTGTAAAATAATTGAAATATTTGAAATTTTTTAAAAAGATTTTTTCCTCATTGATTAAAAGTTGGGTTATTAGTGTTTGTATAAAATATGTTAATTAAATGTAAATTTATAAAAGGAAGTGATATATTTTAAAGGTTCCTTTATTAAACTGTACACAAAATGTCAAAACGAAATTTTAAAAAGTGTTACAAGAACAAACCGTTATCCTTCAAAATTAGCATTTTTTTTCATGTAAATTGGATTCAAAATTTATACGAGTTATTTATTTATTATTATAACAAAAAATGTATTTTACAAGAATTATGAATACATCCATCATAATCATGATTGTCTCTCTATGCAGGATTTTTTACGAGATTCAGTATTTTTATAAAAGCAGATCAGTTTATGAGCTTGTTTGTTTTGGAATATCAAAGTCTGAATTTATCTCAAAAAGGTTTAACAGATTTACTTTGTTTTTATATGGTAGCTTGATCACTTGGTATTATTCTAGGATATGTATGGAAAAAATTATACAGTTTTTTTTAAGACGAACTTTTTTTTTGTTCACACTGGAAATTTTGCTTCAATTTTTTTTACGGGTTTAATATTTACCACACAAATGGGTCAAATACATACCTACATAGTTGTTTACTTATTGTGACAAAAAGTATTCAATAAACAAAAAGGCATTGATTTCTTTTTATATGTCCTATTCATTAATCTTCGATTAAAATTTCCGAACAGATTTCGTGAAACTTCTCTTTATAGAAGAACACTCAAAACTATTGCGAAATTAGATTTAAATGCTAGTAGAAACAACAGATATACAGATATACAGAATGAGAACGGTGAAAAAGAATATTTTTTTAACGTAATCGGAAAAGTAAAATTCAGACTCTTAGTATTTCCTAGAAACTGAGATTTAAGTTTTAAATAGCAAAGAGAAAGAGAATGGAGGAGATGACAAAGAGATTTGCTGGTCAGAATGCGTTTTATTTTTATTATTTTAAATCTACTCTCGAGGTCTTTGTGAGTTAACAATAGGAAGGTATCTAGCTTAGTAAAATCCTATTGGAAATCTAAGCTTGGAATTATTTTAATCATTATCTCGTAGTAACAGACATGTCATGGTAATATCTTGGTGATCTGATATTGCTTCCAGGATAGCGTAATACTACGACAGTCAATCTCATACCGCTGATACATCATATAAGGGCCTTTAAAGGTATTAGATCTATGTATATAAAAGACCGAATGCTTCTGCAAAAATAACTATTCTATTTTAAAGAAAAAAGTTTTAGTCTTTTATCGTAAAATTTTCAAATTGCCCATTTTGTTATTTTTCTATAGCATATAAATTTTTGAAGAGTTAATTTAGAGAGTTTTTTAAGAATTTAAATTTTGCAATAATAAAGAAAAGTGGTTACGACTTTTTTGATTTATTTTAAAATATATTTATGTCATATATGTACATACATCGCAGTAACCTGAACTTTTTTTCTTGATTGAATTACATAATATTTTCCCAATCTCTTTTTAAAACGTTTAAAGATAATTCATAAAAAATCATTTCGTACAGATATAGTATTCAATGAAACCGTAGCCTATATAAAAAAAAATTAAGGATAAATCACCAAAAGCCTTCCAATCATTTCATACCCTCGTGTCTGTTAGTACATATTACAACCAAAACATTTTTGATGAAATAAATATATAAACCTATACCTATTTTATCAAAAGATTCATATAAAGAAATAAGATACCAAAACAAATAACTTCGTAGTATTTTTTTTGCGATAACAACTGAAACAAACAAGATCCTCGCTCCGATCCCCTCAACTGAACTAACACTAGAACCAAGCAAATAGCCTCCAGTAATCAATAAACCCGCCCCTAATATTTGAAAACTTGTGCATTCTACGCGTTTTATATGAAAAAAAAAATAACAAAATATATTTCAAGGACAAATGAGGTTACGTTACACGAGAACATTTAGATTAAACGCTAATAGGTTACAAACCTATTAATTAAATTAATTGACTCATCAATTTGAACAGCAATTTAAATGTATCGGCAATTATACGCTTCGTTATACTATGTGATAATTCTTCATTTGACTTCCCCATTGATATGTACCCTTTATAATAACGAGCGATTCTTAAGAGTTCAATGAGATTCGTTTCTATTGAGTGAGGAAACCTACTTTAAATTTAATGTAAGGTTCATACATATTCATGTGTAAGCATAAATAAAGACGAAAAATACCTTTACTTTTTTACTATCCAAAATGGATAAGTCGGGAGAAAAAAAGTCATCATAAAAATTTGATGAAAGTTAGTTAATTACACATAACTGTAATTCTAAACAGAAATCACTTTGGTTATGAAGAAAATAGAAAGAAATGAATAAAAAACATTAAAGATCATCAAATAAATCTCTCTTATAAGATCTCAATAATATTTATCTAAGAAAAACGTCGAATACAATTTAAATATCCGCGAGTCTGGAAATCTAGTTTGTTCGGAGTAATCTTTAGATCGGCTCTGCGGATCTTAATTGAACTTTAATGGGCAATACAAAAGTGAAAATTAATCCCCGAAATATTTAGGGTTCACGAAAATAAAATAACGTCCGAGACGTTTAATATTCACACGAAACAACGATCATTCGCCTCATAAAACACAATTAATCTATAGTTAGAATATTCATTATTCTATAATGAAGTTTTTGAAGATATTTTTAAGAAAAATTCCATTTACAAATTAATGTGCAATTGAGACCAAGGCTCCAATTTTAATGGTATACCTATCACATTGTCACGATAAGAATGTCGATCAATATTTGCATATTTATATCAAAAAAGTTAAATGATTATTCTATATTTAATTGGCACATTTCTTCGTCATTATTTCCCTCAATTTAATGTCATTAGATTTCTGCATTAAATATCACAAAATATAAATCCATCGCAACCTTGTAACAATAACGGTTACTAAGATTGATGAACCTAACGTAGGCTAAAGTTTCTAATCTCATCATAGGTTGTGGCAAGTAGTATCCTTGATATTATATGATGTATAACAGAGACTAATTCAAACACACTTGCATATACTAAGCTTCATAGAATACTAAGACCTATGTAGCACTTACATAATACTACCTTTATCACATGCTAGTTGATAATAGCGTGAAAAAAGGAAAGAAGTAACAGAATAGAACATATTTCATCCATTTAAATATAACCGATGAGATAAATGGCAAATAAATTAACACACAAATAGCAATTGCAATTTTTATTCACACAGTTTAATAAAAACAAAACGTTATGCATTATATCTCGCAGAAGTGAAATGAATGATCGTCATTAAGTTAAGGTTGCTTAAAAAGATATATGCAAAATCACCTATGAGATAATCCAAGGTGATGTTTGATTTGACAAACATAAACAGACATTAATAAACATTATTAAAATAATAAAAACAAAATAGTAGGTAGATAAAAAATTTCACAAGTCCATTGTTATACCGGATAGATGTCAGTGCCGTATAGTTATTGTTACTGCTTAAACCCAGTTCACTGCATCAAGCCATCATTACTGTGACAAACATGGCTGCGCGCGCTTGCGTGCTACTATCCGCCCTTTGCGTGTGCGCAGCTCGCGAGTGTATTGAATTTAGGATATCCGACAACATCATAACAAATAATTTATTCAATGGGACTGTAATAACATTAGACAAAAATGAACCCCAGGATCGTGCGAGGGTCAATTTAGTAGGGATGTGGGATAGATTCCCTAAAATTATGGTGCCTATGAATGGAACGAGTCAAAAGTGCCGGCATGACAGCCGGCTGTTTCTTAACAGCCTGGACCGATTGGAGCTTTGGGCATTAAAAAGTAATTATTTTTCTTCATATTTAAAATTAATAAGGAATGAGAGATGAATTGGTATTTGCAAAAAAATAATAATTTAATGCATTTAGTCAATAGTCATACTAATACTAAAAATTGGTTTTAGTAGTAATCACGGTAGATGCAGTCATATCGTTTCTAAAGTACTTTCATCGCAATTACATCACGTACATTTCAAAAAAATATTGTATTTTATTTTTGTACGTAAGTCTAATTTATTAGAAAAAAAAATCGTATACTGTTGCTTCGGAAAAACTGTACCAATTCATTTTATATTTACTTTGTTACTCCCAGGATAATAAAGCTAATGAAATAAACAATAAAATTAGAAAAACCTCCAAAGGAACTACCTGTATGGATGTATGTTGTAATTGGTAAATATTTAGGGAGCATGGAACCTGAGCAAATGAACATGCCTTATTTCTGAAAAAATATACATTATATAAAATTATTGTTCTTAATTTAAAAAATGTTAAAGATATTTTAATTCTTCAAATAATGATTCCGACATAATCCGGTTTCGGTCGAAGCCCTGAACTTTAAATACATTTTGTAAATAACGAGCTTTCTTCATAAAGCTATTTAATTATTTTTATGCATGTAATAAATTTTAATTTCGTAACACATACATTTCAATTGATCATTTTAATTTGATTTAAACATAAGCGATGAACAGTTTAAAATAATTTTGTACGTAAATAATGACATAGTTTAATATTATGAATACTATTTAAGTATTTCTTTTTACATCTCAGGACTTGAGATGCATTTATAAAAACTATATGTAGGCTAACACTATTACGATAAAATTGGATTACTAAGAATTTTCATTATAATGTAGATTTTATTTAAAAAAATCTTATTTAAATGTAAAATTACTTATATTTAATTATAAAATACATTATTTTAATTGTATGTTTATCATATGATCATATAAATGAAAAATTTTCAATGCAAAAACTCTTTACTACTTTTTTCTTTACTACTTTTCCGGTGAGATACCTAGCTTGGACAAATAATTTTCTATTAGAAATGGCTGAACTATGATATTTGTTTGCAATAATAGCATTTGGGAAATCTAATAGGAAGAGTAAAAAATATAATAACGATATTGTTAAACATACATATTTTAATAGTTTACTTCGACAGTTCATGTATTTATCTAGTTATTCTTTATGAAGAGTTAAGTTGTTAACCAAATTGTTCGTATAAGAAATTGTCAGTTAATTATAGAATTTAATATAAATTAAAGGTATTGTACAATCAATAGTTCATCGTAACGTTTTTGGCTATTGATACGTAAATCGTAAGTAAAGAAATAACCATTTACATTTATGATTGTTGCATTAGCAATTTTCATGTTTGTGCTTTTAATAATTTTTAAATATTGCATATTCTTACACAAACAGTCAAAGGAAAACGACCCAAGATATCATAAAAAGAAATAAATCCCAGGCCAGAATCCGCTCAGCGCTGGTACGTAAAGTCGAAAAGGTCGCAAGTTTCTTATATTAAATTAAATTTTAATAAATACTTTATTAAAATTCTTAAAAAATGCATAAATATAGAAATCTATAATAATTATTTTCGTTCAACATTTAAAACAGATATCATTGTAACGACATATGTAACATGCTTGATGAATAAAAAAATATTTTCTGTGACATATGCACCTACGTAATACATCCATGCATTTTTCATGAATCATCCGGGATATGAAAATTATTAAAATAATAATTTATTCTGTAATACAGATGAAAGCTGGTCAAACAGATTTATTTATGCCATGTATCGCAAACAATTGTAATAAGTTACCCTAAACAGAAAACAATCGTTCTTACAAACAATACCAAACGAAACTTGGAATTTCGGTAATCAAAGTTTTTGTTTATTAACCGTTAAGTTAAAGCTATTATCTATATTACAAATATTATGAAATCGACGTGACACACAATAATAAATGAAGTGGAGGCTCCTTCAAATCTTAACTATAATGCTAGTAATTTACTCAGTAATTTACTATGTGTAATGCAATGGAAGGATATATTAATATCGAAGGGAATTATGTTACGAAATATTCCATATAAAGCATGTCCATCTCAAACTTATTCCAAGCACAGAGTGCAAACGAAGTCAAGTCACGCCAATGTCAGGCGTCAGATTGTACGCATTTCGCATTCACTGCCCGCCATTTCACCACCTTTTGACATAACAAGGTTCAATGTTACCAGTCGACATTCAAAATAGTTATTGTCCGTAACCTTCAGATATATTTTGAGCGATTTGCCTTAAATGATCCCTTTAAACGCATGTCATTTAATAAAATTACTCAATAACACGGAAGGAAATAGTTCAGAACAAATGTTTAAATTGTTTTTGGAAAGCTCTATTGATTTTAGACGTGGAGGTTCTTGCTTGCGTAAAAGCCTCACTTATCGTATTTACCTGAATCTTAACTATTTTATCAACAACAACACAGCTAATTAAATAAAAAATAATCTAAACATATTCTCTAATTTCTGGACGATTTATTCATATATTAATGATCGCAAACAAACACACTTAAATACAAACGCAATCACGCACCCATACATACAAAACTAGGTTTTATTGCTATTTTTTTTATTGTATATAAATATTAACTTAAAGAACGATAATAATAAACCAAAGATAAGCAATCACAATTTATCGGTGCTTACTTCTACTTCCTCAAACTTTTTATGGCACCGTAACATTTCATTTTATTTTTCTCACTCATGAATCACATCCGAAACTTTTGTCATATATAGTTCGAAAACAAGATTGACCTGTAATCTCCTAAGAGCGCTTTTGTTGAGTCATCGCGTAACAAAGCAACAAAGCAAGTTTGGATTAAAATAGACAAACTTTGTCGTTGTTCGATAATCTGATTGCCAATGTTTGTTCCAGTGTTTGATGCGACAGCAAAGCCTCCATCCGGTATATTGAGTGGGAACGGCAACCAATATGGGGATTTTGACGAATGTTTGGGCATCGACGGTCCCGTTCGAGGAAAATATTGTTTGGCTTCCTTGCAAGTTAGCTTAGGTGGAAGCAAAGAAATGGAAAATCTAGACTACCTTATACACAGCGGCCATTACATAAGGAGTAACATCACTGATGTAAGTTTATTATTCAAATAAAACAGGAATTTTAATACTTTGCTTTTTAAATCCAAAAATGCAAAAAAAAATCTTACATTTAAAAATGCAGTACATAAGTTTTGCTTATTTTCATGTTGTTAGAACTGTGCAATATTTCGTTTTAATCTGGATTTAGCTGGAGTTGACGTAATGGTTGCACTTTTTAAACAATGCTGAAGAATTTTTCTCACGTTCTCTACGACTTATCATCTGAGAGATGTGAAAAATCTTATTAGCGCATTGCATGCAAACGTAAACATGCATAAAAACTTTTCTTTATTCCAAACGAAGACTTTTAAAATTAAAGTTTCTTTGTAATATTTTACACACAAATAGTATGAAACTAATGGGCATAAAACCGCAAAGCGAGCACACTGAAAAATAAATCTACCCTAATTATGTTAAACTGAAACATTGTATATTTAAGGAGCTTAACGTTTTTGTTTACAATATTTAAAGGTTATTATTGTTTCATTATTGAAAAACAATATTCCTCTTCTCAACTTCTATTTTATTGCACGAATGTAAGCGTTATACAAATACAATTTATGAGATAACATCTCCGTAGCAGCAACTCTCTGGATACTGAAATTTGTAACTCGAAACAAGTAACAAATAACAAACAAGGTGATATACTAGTTGTCTTTGTTCTGATATAACATTTAATTAGAATTATAATTGACGAGACATTTGCACTTAACTTTCACCTTCGGAGCATCAAATTCTCAGAAATGTATTAAACTAATCATAATAATAGTTCAACATGTACTCCGCAAGATGTCGCGACCGCATTGCCATTAGTAACGATCAGTTGGCAACAAAGATGAAGGGGCACATATATAATATGCAAGCCATTTCGCACAGCTCATTATACCTATTTACGTCACACGATCACCCCCTCCCGATTTTCATATGACGTCATAATGCTATGACGTCATATCACAAGTGACGCACTTTTAATATACTATGACATTAACTTAAATTCTGATTGGTTTATCCAATTAATTTATAATGATTTCAAATAAAATGACGTAATGTAATCGTAGATTTAGTCACGTATACAATTATCAAATGAATTAAACGCATTCCTTTCACATATCTATAGAAAATGTCTGTTTCTATAATTTTATTTTTATAGGTTATATTCAAACAAAGATTACCTAGTGATATGCTTCGGATAACATAGCAATTTTATAAATTTTATTTTTAATTTGTCCGACGTCCAGTTTACTTTACATCCACCGTAATGAATGGCAAACGAGATGAACATGTCTCGAGATTATAGAAATATAACCGACAATAGATTCAATTCAACTTAAAGTATTCACAGAAATGTTTACGGAATCGAAGCTGAATATTGATCGGAACTAAAGATACATTGCAGGATGCTTCATATATGAAAATGTCTTATGAAATTAAACAAAACATTTATTTTTCCTAGAAAAATAATGGACTACAATTACAAGTTAATCATATATAAAACATAATATCTCTTTAATATTCAAGAAGCGATCGTACATTTCGACGTTGACAATTAAATCACCGCTTAAGTTACGAGGCATCGACGTACAAGTTCCTTATTTGAACGCAAATTGAAATTAAATGATAAATTAAATTTTGGTAATCCCTATTGTTAAGTGCTGTATTATATGAGGGACTTCATAGTTATCCAAGAAATATTAACTCCTTGATATAATTATGTCACATTAAATTATCCTTTGAAATTTAGCAAATTGCGTTGCATCGTTGGAATTTCTATTACCTTACCTTGCTAAGCCTGGGGGTGTATGAACTTTAATGTCAAACAACTTACGTTAAATTACGTGATCTGGTTAAGATTTAAGAGGAAAAACAAATGTTACAAACAATCAATGGTCGATAAAAACGAAAAGACTGTTTTCCCGATACATTCAAAGGTTGTCAAAGTGAAATACTTTGAATTTCTGTTTACTTTAAGGTCTATGAATACTTAATTTACCTTTAGCCGCAAATGCATGACTTTAGGTACCATAAAAGCACTAAAAGCGGGATAAATCGGTAGTCGGGTAACTTCAGTACATACTTTTTTACTAACAGTGAACAGAAAATAAACAGTTCAGAGTTCAAATACTTTTTTTTTTAATCAACATTAGTGAAACTTGTCTATGGTACAATAAAATCGACAATCTCTTTGCTGTACCATAAAAAATTCATTTTTTAATGCCTTCTTAGTTTGTTAAATTTTCCTTACATATATTTCGTACCCTTATTACTAGTTTATTTTCATTAACAGTGATTAATATTTTGAGACCAATATGTATTTGAGATAAATAATAAGATAACCTATTAAACCGGTGCCTTTATCAAAGACATTTAATTTGTTAAAAACTTCATTATTATTCTCAAAATTATCTTACAAGTTTGATATAACATTATTCCAATTAAGCTCCTACATAGTGACAACTGAATTATGTACAAAACATAATCACAAATGACAAAGTAACTATAAAACTAAACAAGTACAGGGTATCATCTGAATCGTGATCACGCATTACCAAGGTCATTAGTTATTATTCCGTAAGCAACACCAACAGTCCACATTGTCAACTTATTTGGTCTCTTTATTTTGCATCACAATTCTCATTGTGTAATACAATAGCCTTTGACCAGGCTCCAGACAAAGTTAAATTTCTGGAACTCTAACAATGCACGCCACTTGCTATACAAAGCATCTAATTATACACCATACTTTCAATTATTCACTTTTAATATAACCTGGTATAAACATGTGACACCTCGATAAGGACGCCCTTAATTATAAACTTATAATAATATATTTTCGTCTGTGTTTAAAGATAAAAATAGTTTCAGTAGCTTCTAGTATCCACTTTTTATATATAATTATTTAATATCACACCTTCCCTGTTGTTTTTGTTTAACTGTTTTATATATATATATATATATTTAAAAACCACTCTTTATCTCCAGATGGGCCACAGAGTGCCCAGGTACTCCAGTATATTATGGGGTGTGTGTATACCAAGTTCCTGTAACAGTTTTGATTTAGAAGACGAACTAAATCAAAAACTGTCAAGCCTCGGAATATCGGTCAGAGTTCAAAACACTATGTGCACAGTCAAAGATTTTAGCAGACCTTATTCTTTCGGTAAAGCGTTATCTATGTAAGTATGTTACGATATTACGCTCATTGTTTACCCCCAAAATAGTCAATTGATGAATGAGCACAAATTATCGTAAATTCAATTGATCCCGGCAATTTATTGGAACATTAACGAGATGTAATTTACATATTGTGGTCGCTGAAATTTGTAATAAAACTATTCCGAACGCGCTGTTAGCACTGCAAAATGTTTCTTTACTAGTTTTTAATAATGCTTTATATCGAATAAAAATCTGAACATAACATGTCCCGAAATCACAATTAATTTCAACTATCTCCAAGTAATACAACTTATGAAGTCTTTTATAATTCCTGTTTTTCTGTTTTAGAACATTTTTCCTGGCAATCTTACTTTTGCTGAGTTTGGGAACAATGCTAGATGACGGAAGAGAGGGCGGAACTAACTTCGAAAAGTTGCTGAACGCATTCTCCTTAAAGCGTAATTTTAAAAAACTTTTTGATCTAACGGATTCCCCGACGAGAGTTAAAGGAATTGATGCGTTCAGAGGATTGAATGCGTTCGCGCTGCTTCTTGCACATAAGTCCATGGCAATGGCACACAGCCCATACGTGAATAAGACAAGTTACTCCGAGGTTAGTTACAATAAATATTTACAAATATAATTTTGTCAGTAGAATTAAATACTTATTTTGTTTTTATCTCTGGCTGTGACAAATGTTTGTCATAAAATAAATGCTGATTCTGCTCAGTAAACTAAAATAACATAAGCCAAGCCGAAAAAATCAGACATTAAGAATATTAACACTGCTACTTCGATAGAATTTATTGTAGAAGAATAGAAGTGACCACGCCAGTCATTTACAAAGAAAAGTATTACATGTTTTTTTTAACAAACATCCAAAGTACATTAACAATGACAACCTTTTAAGACGACGTTATTTGTCATTAATTTCACTTAAACAGCCTTGACCCTTACAACACCGAAGAGTGGACGCTTTAAATATTAAAATAAATTGCACAGTTATAAAACATTACACATAGTTTAATAACGTATAAGCAAATGTTATATTAAAGAGGATAAAGTTTCGTTTGTGAGAACACACAAGCATTATAAGTCACTTATATAAATGGGGGGAACGTTTTCATACTTGATTCAGCTATATTTATTATTAAGATTGGTGATTTAAATTTATCTCTTATTATGTCTTATAATTGTCTTGTGGATACAATGTCTCTCGTATTATCATAAAATATTCCATTATTCTGATATTCCTCGAGTAACATTAGGCAAAGTAAATACACAAATGGTTTTAGCGAAATGTCTTCTACATAATTACTTTGATGGGTGTTCATTTCTATATCTTTTAAATAAATTCAAATGTCTCATAATAAATGTTTAGTTAGATTTATAATGTAAGATTTCATCATTCATTATATAATTCTGTGGCCGAAGTTTATTAAATTATATAAGCTAAACAAAGATGGTAAGTGAACTTTTTTACGCAGGTATTTGGTATGCCTTGGGCAGTGATCGGGCGGTCTGCCATTGTCTACACTGACAGCTTCCTTTATCTCAGTGGCTTCCTCAACGCTCACAACTTGATGCAGGAACTGGAAAAGAGAGGCAGTATTGACTTTAAAAACAGACTTCTGGTCAGATGGTTCAGGTCAGTTTGTAACATTACTACTCCAAGGTCCATATAATGTTAGATTTTGAGTTGATAGACCATAGCGTAACCTGATATATCATTTGGTAGCATCCTTCGATAATAATTTGTGAGTAAAGAAATTGCCCTTATTATTTTTTTAAATATACTTCATAAACATCTATGCAAGACCAGCAATTGGAGTCACTATATAAGTTTCTTTAAGTTATTTAGGTAATTTTGATCAATAGTTATTTTATAACTACGGAACCTATTTGAATTATATTTATTATAAATGCTTGTGCTGGTTATAATTTTATTAAACAGCTTCTAAAATAATATTATATTCTTTTATATATTTTAGTAACGTTTGTTTATTACAATTTAAAAAAATCCTGTCAGACAAATGTATTTAACTTAAATGCAAATGAGAAAAACTGTGAGCGGATTATTGTACCGAACGCTGGGAACAAGGTTTACATGAAGTGATCAAAACATACAGTGTACTATATGTTTATTAACAGATACTATTCGTCGTTTCAAGCGATATAATTCAAATCAAAGTTCCATATAACTATTCTGCGGTAACTGACGTTTATCGCAAAACAACGGATAATAATTAGTTAAGCGCATCATAAATTTCCTACACAACATCCAATACCTAATTAGTACAAATTTGAAAACAAAATCCGTATTTGACGCTTATACCTTTAATGATAAAGGAAATTACGGTATTTAAACTTCAATTTAAATATCGTTATTATCGTATTAAAACGATCGCTCATTTGAATTACAACACAGCACGCGTTTACCAAATTAGACAGCCAATGGATAGGATTAATTGTCAGATATAAAGTTGTTCGTGTAATATACTTAGATGACAAATTAATTTACATGAAGTAACATAAATAAATCTTAGTATATATAAATCATGAGTTGCAGCTGTGTTTTTATTGAGTCTTTGTTTTATGGTGTCGTTTGTTATATAAATTTATGCTAAAATATTGAGTATTTGTAACATAATTCCGAGTATTTTATTGATGTAAATCAATTAAGAATCACTCACATGCTTTTGTTTCAATTTTGTTGGCACATTTAAATTAAAAGAAATTAAAATATTTTTTGATAATCTTTATTTTATATGAGACACTGACTCTGAAATAACTTTGTTTCTTCTGCATCTTTTTAATATAAGTCTAGTTTTAATTTCGGTACTTTAGTCATAAAACAAGCCAAAACACTTATTTTTTAAGCAGCCTTAACCACCTACCGTACATACCTTCCAAGGAAAACAGAATAAATGAATTTCTTTTGTAGAATAGACAATTATATATCTTATGGCAATAAAGAAATAAGTGACTTATTTTTTTATGAATATTTAACTGAAATTTATTCAAAGAATAAAGAGATAATTATTTCTAGATTATTCCCGATGTTCCTGAGCCTTATGCTGTTCTGCACGTACATCCTTCCTGACATCAACAACGGTCCTCAGTGGAACCTTGTGGTGGAGGAACATAGCCGTGTCTGCGAAAAAAACATGTGGAAGAGCTTCCTCTTCATACACAACTACTTCGGCTTCGAGGATATGGTGAGTTCATATAAGTTTAATAGTGACTCAGAATTTTTCCACTATAAACCCTTTTTAACAATGATAGCTATACTGTACTACACTACACTATGGACTCATGGAGTCAAATCTATTATATTGAATTATGGTTTTAATATATATTATTTGATATAATATAATAAGAAATCTAATCTAAGGTATCTAAAAGTGCTCGTGTCTAAAGACATTATTGGAATTTCTACTTAGTGATATTAAAAAATTAATACCCTTACTGTGTAGAATTCACATATACCGATGTATATTATTTATATCAAAAGTGTGCCAGATTTGCGTCTAATTCAAAGCCTTATAAGACCATCCTTATAATCTAAGGGCTATGAGAAATATATAAGTACATATTCAAGAGATAAAAAGGTCATAATTTATTTGGTTTATTTATTGCATCAGTATAATATATACATAACAAATTAAAAGTATTTTACACATAAACTAAAAGATAACCCCGACTCGCTTGTTTACTGGAAAACTAATTCTGGTGGTAAAAATCTCGCATACGATATATAAATTTTAAATTGATATTTATATGTATGTATTAATCTACTCGTAAGCAATTTGTATTTGAAAATTTGTAAAATATATATTTATTCACGAACAAGTGAAAAGTTTTATTTTTCTATTTTTATTCAGCTTATTTCAATTCCAACGTCAATAATTCGGGATAATCGCCTAATTATTCCGTCACAAGTTATGAATTTCATTGTACTTCGCAGTCATTAAAATAATACCAGAACAAAAAATAATAATGTGAATATCGGAAAAATTTGATCGAACAATAGGCGAGCGAGTGTTCATTAAGTTCCCAAGCTTTTATATAAGTCACCCGGTTATTGAATGTATGTCGCGAAATACATTGCTGAGTTTTCGGAATGCATTCAGAAAAAAAATATATAAAAATCTATCCAGCCGGTGTCATCATAGAAAATATATAAAACCTTCTCTTAAAAAATAACCAATGGATTTCGCCATCAGGCGTTTTTACTCTGTGTAAAACTAAAATGGTGTTATGAATTATGTTTTGTTAGATAGGAAATTTTATTCGATTTTTTCATTACGTAGATTTAATTTTCGCTTTTACAGATCACTAGGGTCAGTTTAAAAATAATTTAATATTAAATAACACACAACATCGTATATACAAGTTATATATAAGATTATTGTTTATTTGATTTAGTCACCGTGTCTTAAAATGTATTCCTCTTTTCAAGACTGTTAATTTTCTGTTACAGAATATTTAAAAATAAATTAAAATAATGTTAAACTATTCAAAATTAACATTCAGGTTTTAGTTTTATATAAAAATGTTTAAAATAATAGCATTAGCGAATTAATATGACATAAGGAAGCAAATTAAATTATACTGGCAATTATAATAGTGCAGACGACACTTATTTTAATCTAACATTTATAAAGTCACATAAGACACACAACATGTAAATCCAAACAAGACAACTCACACCCCAATGAAGCAATAGTAGTACATATGCTAAAAATAAATATATATAAAAATATAATACATATAATAATAATAGATTAAAAGATTATTTGCGTGTAATGATATATAATAGGGGTAAGTGACATTAATATTTCCCTCAAGAACCTCGTATAATGATAAATACCTTAAAAAACTAATAATAATAACTCACTTCTTAACGTAAATGTTAAGACAAAAAAAATATAATTCATTAAGTATTAACATTGTTAATTACACCTCTGTTAAAAATGTACATCTGAAATGCATTTGCATTACAATGAACATTTTGCATTAAAATCACTACTAAGTACTAGGGAGCGCTGCTCAGACGGCGTTGTAAATCACTGCGTATTATACCGAAACAAAGGAATAAAATAATATTTTACATAAATACTGTTCAAACAGAGTCCGCTAACAGCGGTACATAGGTATATAACAAGGGTGTTCCCAAGCCAAAACCCTTAACCCTAAATATTTCATTTTATATTATTTACCGCTATTATTTATAGGCTATCCGAAAAACTCTTTGTTGTCTAAAGATAAGCAAACAGTTTAGCTCAGTTTATGATCTCAATTTTGTTTTACAATCCATATTACAAATAATATAATATAAGAATAAAACACATTAATCTATTCCACAAAAAGAATGACAAATTAAGATGATTTTATAAACAATAACAAAAACCCATTTACCAATCCGTAATAGTTACAATATAACAAAGCCTAAAAATTTTAAAATGCCAAGGATTTCATCATTAACTTAATCTGTGGTAAAAGAAACGAATGACATTTCTTAATAACACTAAGTTCAAACAATAACCCCCTCGAGGGGACTTCCTACCTCGCAATGGACTACTCGTTTAAAAAGTTGTTATTTTAATTGTAATTTTTATACGAAAGTCGTCAGTAGCCCTGACTTTGCAGCGTGAAAAAATGCGTGGATTTTCATATTAATATCTCTAAGAATCATAACGAGTAATTAAGCATTTAAATTTAAAAAAAGACACATCAAAATCAGCTCACCCGTTCAATAAATCCGATAAATCGTTTGGAAAATCAAACAAAAAAACCTTATACCTAATTAAAGATGGAAATCCTCATATTCTAATGTAAGCACTCACTCACCTTGGCCTTGCTCTATTGACTTTCAATAGAAATTTAAATTAACTTTATAGAGAACCATAAGTAAGAGACAATATTCCAAATTCTTTGTAGTCATAGTATTAACGTATAAACTACGAAATGTGAGCTTTAAGTCATGCTTTGTTTTTTCAAATAAATAGTAAATATTTTAATAGACTATCATCCGTTACCTTTATAAAATATTATTTTTATTTATATCTGTAAGAATTTCATTGAATATAAAACAATAAAAAACTCTTAGTTGCCTTTAATAATATTTTATTGGAAACGTATGATATATATATAATTTCAACTTCCTATAATATTTGAATATTAATAATAATAAAAAAATATCTTCCAGTGCCTAACACACACACATCAGATCGGAATGGATATGCAGTTGTACATAGCAACCTTACCGCTCATGTTCATACTGTGGAAGTACAAGAAGCTGGGTCTGACCTTAATATTGGGTATATCAGTTGCCTCAACAATTCTGAGGTATCTGGCCATACATTGGTATGATATCAGCATGTTCGTGTATTACGGAATATCGTAAGTACTGATATTTTTATTATATAAAGCTTGGCTTCTACTCTAAATTGTTTGACTGAACTTTGTGACCTTTATTGTTTTATTTTGTATTGTAATTATCTGGATGAGATTATTTTATCTGTATGCTCGCGCAGGCTTCAGCTCGATGGTACAAAAACAAACTGATTTGAGTTAAAATGAAACTAGTATTATTCGGATTTACTACGCGGATTTTATTATTTAAAAACTACATAATCCCGACGTTTCGGTTACTTTGCAGCAACCGTGATCACGGTAAATAATAAAATCCGCGTAGTAAATCCGAATAATACTAGTTTCATTTAAATGAATACTCGCGAAAATCTTAGATCTCATGATTTGAGTTATTTCATTTAAATATTTTTATTATAAATTATCTGAACATCCGTAATGTTACCACTTGTTTGTATCATGTACAAAATACTGAAAACGCTCCTTGTGTAGTTTGAAGATTCAAATTATAGTACCAAACCGGCGGTAAAACGATTCAGTATATACTTTTCGTAATAATATATTGCCTTTATAACATTTGTCATTTTATTCGCTGTTTAATACAATATATATTATAACAATGATTAACTTTTTAAGCCAAAAACTAATTATGTAGTTAATTATCTGCCTTAATAACACCCATTGTGCGAAGATTATTATAACTACCCTTAATAAGCAAATGGCGTACTAGGATCAACGTTCTACCCCTTAACATAATTAACTTAGAACATAACGCGTTCACAAATTACACCAATCGTGAAAGTATTTTATTGTCTGTACGAAGTAAATAAGGATACGATACAATAACATCTACTCTCCTATGCTAGATATATAATATTTATATTTTAAATCATTTTTTTTTATTTATTCTATATATTATGTATATACTAGAAAGTATAAATATAAAGATAGAATTGAAATCATTTGGATAAATTTAATAGCACAATCATCAATGTATTTTAAAATGTAAACGACTTCTTATTTAACGGATGAAAAATTATTATTTATGTAATAAAATTTTGAATTATTTCTCTTTATGATTTATTATTTCAAAATATGTCAGAATCCAAAGTTTTTATACGATAGTTAATAATAATGCATACATTTCTAAATAAGATTAAATAAAAAATATGTATGCAAGTACATGTGATGTTTTTAATTTTACATAGTAAATAGGATTTAATAGCACTACACTTGAGAATCTTCACTCTTGTAGCAAACTGTATTAAAAATCGTTTTACGTTCAGAAACCTTTATGTTTACATTCATCGTTTAGCCACTCTTGGTCCACTGCTGGACATAGGCCTCTGCCAATTCGCGCCACAACACCCGGTCCTGGGCCTTCCGCATATATATATATTAGTATAAAATAATATTATGGTTTATTTATTCTAAATGAATTTTAATGATTTATTATTTTATAACATTAATTTTATGACGTTATTAACACTTGTAGAACTCCATAGAACAGTGATATAAACCTTCATTCATTAAATTAAACATTCACAATTATACAAAGCTGCGAAAATCACAGACATATTAAATACGAGGTGATAATCATTCACTTCTTACGCTAGATAATATAATTACAGCGTATTTGACGTCACTCGAAACGCCTTCGCAATGAGAACTAATTACTTAAGATACATATGTACAACATAATAATATTAAGAACATATATATGTACTGAAAAGTATAGAGAAAGCCTTCAGTATTCAATAGTTTAAATTTTTGACATTAATTATACCTATTGTTAGAACTGAATTAGGAATAATTTTAATAATGATAATAAAATTTTGTTGCACCAATTTAACACAAATGTTATTAAAATTACGCTTTCTTAATATTGATAGTAATAAATAAATTTTATTGTATTTAAAATTTTCTTATTCATACTTTTCAGTGTACAGAAGCTTCTCGACGCCGCACGTTATTCATATATTTTACCGACACATCGCGCTACGATATACCTTATAGGAGTCCTCATGGCATATTTCATTAAATCAAAAAAATCATATATAAATCTCAGTGATGTAAGTATAGTTAAAAAAAAATCTCATGACGTTAAAATTCATGTTGATTTACGAATGAAATAAATATCAAACATGGCCAATGACATCTAATGATCGTTTTTGTAATCCATAAAATTCTATCAGTATATTTTTACATAACAGAATCAAGCTAGACTGGCATGGGCTTGTAGTTTTGCGCTGGCCGCATTCACTATCGTCAGCCCTTACAAGATGGGTCTAGAGGGTTACACGTATGAGCATCGACAAGCGGCCATGTTCGCTGCATTCACACCCATTCTCTGGGGGCTGTCCATGTGCATTGCCCACTGGTGCATATGCAACGAATATTCTGGTACGTTGTTTTATGTCTAATTATTATTTATAAAAACAGTGCTCTATTTTCTTCTGTTTATCTGTTTGATAACCGTTCAAAATGTTTCTTTACAATAATTAGAAATATATGTTGATCGAATGCATAACAAACAGTAAATAAGAATAGATTTAAGTTTAAATGAAATGATTTTTGTAAACCTTATCGTGATCTGTGCTTCTAGGAGTCGGAACCCCGTTTGTTGAATGGCGTCTATTTAAGTTCTTCAATAAGATCGCGTACGGCGTGTACTTGACCCAGTTCCCAATATTTTTCTATAATGTTGGCATCCAGAGACATTCGGAGTTCTATTCACCACTTCTTCTTGTAAGCTAATAATACTCTATACATAAAATTAAGTAAATTTAGCTGTGCACTGTAATTGGCAGGACTCTTTATTAACCAAACATATTTATATATTTATATAAATATATTTTATTGTTGCAACCTTCATCTTTATGACGACAGTTGTTCAAAAAGATCAAATTTGATTTTCATAAAAAAAAATATTTAATTAGAAATTTCACACGTGATCAAGATTATTTTTTTTACATTAAAGTGAAAAACCATTGAATATTTAAATAAGTTTCCATCACTGTGAATGAAATACAGCCTATTTGATAAGCAGTTCAGACATCTGACCCTCGTTACCATCAAAACCTGTCACAGGTAAAGTTTAGTTTTGCGACTATCAAAAACTTTTTGAACAACAACCTTTTCCATTATTTACTTATATTACATTATAATTTAGGAAATTTAAAGCAATTAAATAAATTCCCATTAAACTTTCAATGGATATATATATATATATCTTTGAAGAATTAAGCGAATTAAGACTTATTCGGTTTTATTTGTCTTTTACCTTATAACTGAACAATAAAATGTATCAAGCTAAGTGGAACCTTTCTTGTCTATTTTTGTTTTGTCATTAACTCTTGTATAATTAATTATTTTTGTATTACAGACAAACGTACCTGAAATTTTAGTCGTCTTCGTTATTTCTATTCTAACAACAGTGTCAATAGAGATGCCATTCAACCAAGTGTATAGGATATATTTTGGTGAGCATAAAATTGTGATTTCTTAATTAAATAAATCTTTCTAGATTTTAATATAAAAGAAACTATTTATTGTTATATCAATATTTTTTATTTTCTTGTGAGAAAAATAGGGAGTTTGTCACAGAAACACATTTTAAAGTTTTTTCGCCTATATAGTATATAAACTTTGCTTGGGGTTTATAATCGAGGTAACCAGAAGTTTTTAAATTACTATTCTACAAGGGATTTAAAAAGTGCTGAACTGATTTTGATGAAACTTGTAGTATGTCCTTCCTAAGTTGAACTACGTCTAGTGCAACAAAGTAAGAATTATTTAAATCGGACTTGTAGTTCCGGAGATATGCGAACACAAACGTAAGAACATACGTATGTATGTATGTATCTACACTTTCGAAATTTGGCACATTTGTTCAGACTTTGATAGAGACCAACAAACACGAAAACATTTCAGTTGTGGAAATACATACGGGTAGAATTGATATCCTTCTTTTATTAGAAGTCGGTTAAAAAAAATTAGCTACCGTACACATATTACAAATTAAGTTTTCCTCGAAAAAACATCAAACTACAACAGAAACGAAATAACAACAGATTATTATTTATGTAATTAAAAATCATTAGTTGAAACACTTGTTATATTAAAAAATAGTTGAAATACAATCTATTCAAGAGCTGTAATTAATTTTCCTTTCGACCTACTTGGAAGTTGGAACACAAAAGATCTGCATAGTCGAATATTAAAGCGTATCTCACTGTATACAATATTTATCCGAAGCTGTTGTGATGTGAATTCTTTATTATATATAAATATATATATATATATATATATATATATATATATATATATATATATATATAAATATAAATGTTTTATAATTGTAATTTTATTTCGCAGGAAAATCACAGAATAAACTAAAGGAGAAATGAGTTCGGTGGGATTGTGACTATTCAATTGTATAGCGTTAGGCCAAAACTTATGATATTTAGTTTGTAGCTACGACATATTTTTATACGCTGATGTTATTAACATATAAGATAATGTGAAAATAAATAAAATGACTCGTCTTTTATCTTTTAATTCAAGATATTTCACAAACATTTGTTCCTCATGAGCTTTTATTCATTAAAACCCAGTTTTCTATGTACAAATGTATTATAGTTTAAAAAGCATTATGATATCTTAATAAGAAATGAGATCACGTCTCCTAGATATAAAAAGTGTATTTTGTTAATTAGTTTTATATAATCACTGGTAGTATATGGCATTTGAAGTGTCACGCTAGTATGATCCCTATAACATTTATATATGTTATTAAAAGTAACAATAATTTATTTCCTTACAAATCGCCTGTACATTTTTATTAAATAGCATCTGGACTATAATATATCAACTCTTATAATATTAACTTTAAAATTAAATAACTTAAGCCGGATATGCATTATACACCGCGACTGACAAACATTTAAATTTAATATACAATCGATCAAACATTTTGAGAGAAATACAATATTAAAACAAAAACAATATAATTCTGCTTAAATATATCCTTACGTTATAAACAAAATATATAATCTTTCGTCAGCTGTCCTTGCAATAAGTTAGGCCGGGTCTACACTGGCAGCTCACTCCGGTGCCATCCATGGCGAGCCAGCGACCCTCGGAACAAGGGCCCTGTGTATACAAAACGTGACACGTACCTTTGTATATAGCAGCACCCTTACGTGTTAGACATGACTGTACCTGAAGAAGTGTGAAACCGCTGTATATCAGAATAATATTAACATTTTGATTAACAAGAAATAATTTACAAAAATTCCCGTCTACCCATCCAAAGAGAGTCATTAAAAATATTCAAGAACAAAATTGTATAGTACCTGTTCAGAAGCGCACTGCCTGTTCCCGCACACGCACACGCCGTTATGACTGAGTCCGTCGAGGGCGGGGCGCGCTTCGAAGTCGAAGGCGAGGTGTTCGCCCACACCGCACGGCTCCGCGGACCCTGGACGGTAGCAGCGACGGCGAGACGGGACGTACAGACGACCGCGAGCACACGGCACCTGACATACCGGCATGCGTACAGTGAGGAGCTACTTGCGGTCATTGGATACTTTCATCATTAATGGGATCGATGCCACTTCTTTGACAATAAGCACTTCTTACTGTCGACGACATTGTAGTATCGAATGTGTGGTACCATACCTTAGTACACCTCCCCCCCCTGTTGATCATCTCGTCCTGGTCGCAGGGACCCCTCGTGTACAGTCTGTAGCAGGCTCCATCTGCAGCTCGCGCGTGGAACCGTTTACAATGACACTCAGCGCGTGACCCATTAACTGATACTTCTGATATTGAGAATACGTGACCCTTGGAACACGGCCCCAGCGTGTCTGGAATGAAGCTTGGGGATCAAAATCAAACACATTACTCAATAGTTCCTATAAAATTAAATCAAAAAAGGCTCGAATGGGTTTTCGCTATGAGCTTCTCATTTATTTTCATTGTTTTGAATAAGTTTGTCCTATAATGGAGTTTGTTTATTTATAACATTGCTTTAAATCGCTGAATACAATTTAAATACATGTTATGCTTATGATAAATTTCCTGATTTTTTTGTTTTTTTTTCTCAATATTTGTTCTTATATTATTTTATTTTTAAAACATTCCAACACTGGCAACAACTGTGTGTAAAATTTGAGATATTTAATTTCGAATCCCCATTCCTTAAAATAGGCCACAACGTAATTAAAATCATGGACCACAACATGCTATCGACAGAATAAACCTTAACGTTCTTTCTAAATCATCTAGTGATATAAATGTGGAATTTGATTTTATTTTGATAATCACTGACACAAAAACTGACGTAATAATCAAAATATAAGCCACTCAAATAAACAGTAAACAAAATTAAAAGTGAAATATAAAATCAAGGCTGTAAACTCGTTATGAAAAATTATTATCAGAATTAGAGTAATCAAATCTGTATGATATCTCACCGAGTTCAAAACATCCTTGAGCGTCTCGGCTGTAGTGAGGCAGATGTTCCTCACAGCCGCACCTTCCATCAGGCAGGAACAGTTGAC
The DNA here is from genome assembly GCF_018135715.1 of Danaus plexippus. Classification (NCBI taxonomy): domain Eukaryota; kingdom Metazoa; phylum Arthropoda; class Insecta; order Lepidoptera; family Nymphalidae; genus Danaus; species Danaus plexippus. Next base: position 7,795,597 of record NC_083547.1, read on the forward strand.
CGAGCTCGCAAGGACCGCGGGTGTAGTGAGCGTAACACGAGCCCTGGTAGTAGTGAGGGCTGGACCTTGAACACTGTTTAGAGACTCGTCAGATTAAAGTGCAGGTCACCATTTATGATTTACAGTTCAAGGATATTAGAAATGATATGACAAAAATTGTTCCTAGTACAATAAGAATTAAAAAAAACTCTATGGTTTATTTGTTCAAACCTATCATAAAAGTCAAAACTGGCTTATAGAGACAAAACTTCTCAGCATTCCATGGATTCACCGTACTGGTGCCGGGTCCATCGCGTTGCAGGGAGAGGAGCTTCAACAGTGCCTGGGACTTGCGACCCAGGTGTAGGTTTAAGGGGTCCCTAACTAACGCGCGTTAAACGCTCACCTCCACCATCCAAGCTCCTCTCTCTACCTAACCAAATTTGAAACGAACCTACTAGGGCTGCCTTCGAAGACTGCCTTTGAAGTACAATATTTAATGTCATTTTTTACGTTAAATATTACGCCTATTATAATACGCCTTAAACAATCTATTTAAAGTTTTTTTATATGTATGTCTATAAGTAATTATTTCTAAGGTAGATGATCGAATATATTACTACATCACTCACACTACAATTCGCCAGACCGTTGCTGCCCACATCCAGGATGAGGCCGGAATAGCACGGACCCTGGGTGAGTCTGTAGTAGCATCTTCCATCGGGGGGCCAGTAGAGTAAGGTCTCGTCCGCGCACTGCTGAGGTCTCACACACATACCTTGACGTTCACTGTAACATGAGATACTACATTTCAATATAGGTTATTAGTTTGATTCTAGGGAAATGGAAATGGCGCGAAAAATTACTCGTTCGTAAATATCAAAAAAAAAAATTTATAATCCTAATGATAACTATAAAAATTGCAATGATCGCACCATAAACCATAGCAAAAAAAAATTTTTATTTAGACATCAACAGAAAACTTTATAGACCATATTTTGTATAGTAATAATAATGTATTGTAAATCATTAAATCATAGGAGAAACCGCTCACACAGATCCTTACCTACCCTCGCATGTTAAAAGACTCTTCGACAGGTGCGAAATATTCTCCGTGTTTGCAGGGACCTCTTTCGAAGAGCTTGTGGCAGGTGTGTGTGTGGGGCAGCTGGGCTGTTCCAGGCGGACACTTGCACTCGGCCACCGTCCTCCCGCCCAGTCTGCCAGGGCTTAGCTCTTGAGTATCTGGACATGGGTGACCTTTCTGAAATTTTTACGTGCGTACAATTTAAATGACAATTTAAATTGAACTGTGAAGCCCCTCTGTCTGCAACGCAATAGACCCAGCGCCCGCACGGTGAATCCATTGAATGCTGAGAGGTTTCGTCTCAATTCCAAGATACATTCAATCAAACAAACCAGTTCATTACTTTATGAACATTAACATTACATAGATTTACTTTTAAAATTTTTATTTTATTGTCAATGCATGGAGCATGAGCAAACTTTATTTAAATTTCAGCATAACGGTATAGAAGGCATCTAATTCCTTATATGTAGCAACGTTTTAGGAAGTGCTTAAAATTGTATACATATAATTTTGTGTAATCTTATAGCGGGCTCCGTATAATATCCGGAAATCACGTCCGCGACATGGTTGCGCATTCATAAAAGCTGCAAGCCAATATAGTCTTTAAAGCTTTACGATACAAATAGTAATTGTATAAAAAAATATCGTTTATGGCTGATATAATCTACCAATAGTATTGTACAATGAATTAAAATATTTATACGGGCTATGCTCTTACGTGACAAGAAAATTCAAAGTAGACGTTTTTTTATATTGACGTTAAGACAGCAAATATTCACAACAAAATAACTAATGACTTTTTACCATTAATATAAACTAGTTTTTATTTTATTGATATATTAACAAAAATTACTAAAGCTTGTCATAGATAATCGCTAGTGAGGTTACAAAGAGCATAAGGAGATAAATATAGATAATATAGATAAATTCAACAATAAAGCCTCCCAGCATCCTGTTACATGCATCTCGTGTCATGGTTGCTTGCATAACCCGACCCCTGAACTCCACAACCATTTAGATGTCACGATACGTCTAGACATCAATATCTAATTAAATTTATTGTATTGATATCAAACACAGTGACTAAATACATATTTACATGTTTCAAGCGTTACGTATTGTTAAAAAATGCATTTAAATCACATACTCGGTTATTTGTGTTCTAGCCTTCGACTTTTTTATTAGTGGTAGTATATTTGATTATTATTTTTTTAAATGTTGACTGGAATTATCATATTTTATATTCCTTAGAATAATGAAATAACTTTGTAGATGCTTTTAAATATCCGTTGTGGTGTAAGAAAGATAGTTTTTAATAAATTTCATGTTTCAAATGACATTAATTGTTAAATAACAATTAAATATTAGATTATATATCTGCTAAAACCTACATACTCTTTCTATGCTCATAATATCGGAAAAAAAAACTATGAGTTTGAATTCTAAAATACGTAATGTGATAATGTCTTAATGTCCTTACGAATATAAAAAAGTTCGTCTTCGGTCGTGGGATGTAAATAAAGATAAGTCACGTAACAAAGTGACTACGTTAACATTACCCAGTAACAAGTTTAACACCAGGGCTGTAGATAAAATATATATTAAACACAACACACGTGATCTCGCTAAGCTGAGGCATATATGAATTTGTATTTCATTTGTTGTTTATTACATCTCAACATAGACTTTATTTAAATAATGTTACTTTTAGACATTGGACATTTGAGGGGTTTCTTGGAATTAGGGGTTTATATACAATTAAAATGTCGTAGCTATTATTGAATTTTTTAAGATGAGTGCAGTGGGTCAGCGATTGTTACAATCATACCAATCGGTCACGGTCTCCGCGTCCACAAAGCAACTGGAAATACCGGTTGTATTTTATATATATAATCGTTACTTAAGCCCTCATTTTATTTATAATCTATTAGAGCAATTCGTTATGTTAATCTTAAGTTATTTTGCAAGCATTATATCTAAATAGGCCAAGAATGCTAATTCCCTTTCCGGATTGCTGGAACGTTTACGGTAATAGTACCATTAAGAACTGTTATGTCACAATATTATGCAATTTATATGAATAGTGTTAAATGCTGGGTAACCTTGTAAATAGTGTAACATTTTCCATCTGAAGGCCAGTACAGCATCAGCCAACCTTGAGGATGAGCTGCACAGGGGTTTCTTCTGACATCGGCCCAAGGAGGCGGAAGGACAGCAGCATGACTTCCATAGAACAATATCACCAACCACAAACACACAGCCATAATTGTCACTTTACTTTTTAAATTTCAATCACATGTTTCAATGTAACCAGCCAGTAAGTAACATTACACATAACCGAAAGAATAAAAACAATTTCAAAAATTTACAAACATTCTCACTTGTTTTTATTTATTGTTGTTTATGTCTGTTCATTTCATTTTACACATCACCATTTCCGTGATTCACTTTCAAATAGCTCTTAGATCACAATTGTTCCGGCTCAGGTGGTTCCTCGATCTAATAATTTAAGCAAGTTGTAAGATCAAGTAACAGATTATCTAAGATACATAGAATAACCAAAAACTTGCAAAAAAAAATCTATCACAGCTTTAACTATAATGCCAAAGTAATCTAAAGAGGCTCTATTACAATCCCGTTTTTGTTTTGCACTTTAATTCGAATGTTCTACATAGTTGTGCCTGGCGTGGCTCAAATTACTACAATTTCTAGTGTAACGGTGTGGGTACCGTTTAATATACCGCCCGCTGAGTTCATGTCGAAATGAATTGCCTTTAATGTTTTTTACTAAGACCGGCAACGACCTGCTGTCTTGGTTTGAGCATTGAAGCAAATAAAAATGTTTTCTTATGACTCAAAATTTACTCCTATTAGCATAATTTCGAATACAAACAAATATTGAACTCCAAGCTGTAATTCTAAAAGATTTTGCCGTTTTTAAAATGTGTAGAGAACAATAAAAATTAAAGAATAACGACTTTGTTACGTCATCCATAAAGATAAAAGGAGATTATGAAAAACTGCTTTACAGATAACGTCATTCTAAATATAAACTCAATTTTTAAAATATCTCTGCTTCTAATTTGTAAATATTCACCCACAATTCCTATCACTGCTAAGAACTCAAGATGAACTAAATATTTGAAATTCGATTCTTATTCTCTACCAGAATAATGAGACGAAAGCCAATTATGATAACGGGATGGAGATTTGATTGGCTTAATGTGTGCTGATAAATCTTAGGTGAGTTTGAATACTGAAGAGTGGATAATCGTGTATGAAATCATAAATTGCTGGACTCGCTGTTATATAATTATATGATTAATTGACGACGGTGTCATGTTACAACTATACAAGCAATAATAATTATATCAAAAACTGTACATACGTAGAATAAATTCAGTTATCGGCTGTTTAGTTTATAGGAAAACGGAAAAGTATGAATATTTGATATTGCATCGCTACGCTAAACATGAAACGGTTCCCGTTTGTCTTTCAATAAATTAATGCTATAATATGCGAAGATTTACGAAGGAAAAACTTTATTTATGTAACAGTATGTAATGTAACGACGAAAATTTAGGACAGTATACAAAACGGAATAAAAATATTTGAAAAGATATTATGTAATATCCAGTATAGCTACAAATAACCTAATTACTAGAAGAAATTTAAAGTTATAGACTATATAATATATAAGGACAATCCTCCTCCTAAAACTTCAGGTATGTGCATAAAATATGTAAACAACGTCATGACGAGCTCATCTTATGTTGACAATAACGCAAATGACCAAAACGACCGCATGAAGCAACTAAGTAAGTAGAATATTAAATCTTTACGGTTTTTATACGAAAACAAAGTAAATTTTCTTTCCCTTGGATCCAAGGAGGTCGCATATAAAGTTAAATAATTTTGTAGAGACACAATTATATGGCAAATCTTTGTTCAATTTATATAAGAATGAGTGGAGACCAAATACTATTGAATTCAAGAGCAAATATCGAGACAACAAATTCTGTTCGCAGGCTACAAGTTTCAACAAAGTTATCCTCCAACATATTGCTGGGTTGCTTTATACTTAAAGTTACTTAAAGATACTTAAAAGTAACTTAAAGATACTTAAAGTTATATTCGACGTTCATAACTATTATATATCCTAGCCAAAGAAGCCATAGATATGTAAGACAAGGCGTGTAAATTGCATCCACTTAGTACATTTCACATAAAACTACGATTAAGCAACAAAAAAATTGTACAACTTAGGTCACTTTAAAACATTATGAAATAAATTACAGACAACTTTTCACTTAACGACTTCGAAGCAAGGTTGGTATATAAAATAGTTAGATATAACAATTATATTTTAAATTATAATCAAATAGAATTTGTGTTTTTTTTTATATTTTATATATTTTTGTAAATAATAAGTAATTGACCTCAAGACTTTTGGGTGGACTTTTAGGAAAACAGAAGAATAAAAGTTTTTAGTGAAAACGTAACAAAAGTTTTCTATTGTATTATACAAGAATCGCAAAACCACTTAAAATAATAACACACCAAAGACTTCAAAATGTAAACAAAAACGGATTGTAAAAAAGTTATTTAAATAAATTCAAAAAATATAATTGTAATGAAAATATTAAATAAATTTTATAATTCATTAAAAAAAAAATTAAGTATCACATAATAGTGTCCCTAACAAAGTTTTAAAAAATATATAATTTTATAAAAAAAAACATTATATTTAAATCTTTATGAAACGTACCATAAAAATGTTGAATATTTCCAAATATGATTTAGCACACAAAAGAAAATTCCAGTTTAATAATAATCTCCAAAAAAGCCACGTGCGTATACAGATAGCGGCGTACGATACGTTTCGCGTCTCCTTACACACTGCGGGCTTTGAGCTTTCGGATAGCTATTGATGTAACACCCATTGAATGTTGTTGACTGTTTGTTACACATGCCTTTATTTCAAAAGAAAATATTTATATAAACACCATGTACATATTAGAACAACGAAATTTTAAATTAATTTATACATTAAAATCGAACCTGTATACTGTTTACGTAAAGTTCAAGTATTCGAAAAGCAAGGCAAAATATTTTTTTTATTTTTTGTATTCCACATTCAAAAAAAAAAAACAAAATAAATCATCGATACCTATCAATTTCAATAAGTTGCTGGCACAAAGTAACGCACACACTTTTTTAAACAAATAATATGCTGATGAAGTGTTTATTTTATCTAATGAATCCCACTGGAGCTCTTAAAACTTTTTTATTTTACACAATAAAAACCTGGTTTATGTTTAATTTGTGTGGCAATAAAAAAAACGTAACAGTATTTAATTTTCACGGTTATTTACAACGAAACAAAATTTATGTCTAGCCTAAAAACGATATTAAAAATAATGGTTTCATTTAAATGTTTAGTCACGAAAATCTTAGATTTCGTAGTCAAAATATTTGCCTACATAATTTTTAAAAAAACGTCAAAATGCTAAATGAAACCGTATGTTATATAAACATAAAGTTAAAAATAACATTGATATCACTGCTGTTTTGTTATAGATATTGTATGGTTATGGCTATTGACATTATCTTCTAAGCCACGGCCGTTAAAATCTAGGTACTGGCCCACCGTGACGCGATATTGTCTATTTTACCGTTAAATAAGGTTGATCGACCCTGATCGTGCTACGGTTTAAATAAAAACTGTATTTTTTAAACTTGACGACACTGTCACGATCGCAATACGATATAACACTGGCGAAATACTGTTCTGTGTAACATAAAACCGTTGTCTTGTCGTTATCGTGTCGTATATCAAAATTGTTTTATCCAATTAAGTCGGTAATTAGATGTTCATACTCGGTGGTTCAAAAAAAAGTGGATGATTGACAATCCGACAACAACACATCTTGTAACTGAGAATAATTAAAACATACTTGAATTGTTATTTTTTATTGTTCTATGTGTGTAACCATGTATTCTATATATGTAACCCGGAAATGTATAAACTAAAGTAATTTTCCATTTTTGTGGGTTTGTCCCACAAAAATATTTTCATTAGTTAGTAGCAGTTTAAATGGAATCATAATTTTGTAATGTAAACATTATAATAATTGTAAATAATTTTAAACATTTCGTTAACAGAAAAATCCTTGTGTTTTTTCAATAAAAAACTACAAATATGTAAAATATGTAAATATATAGGACTTTACAACAGTCTAAAATACATTTATTTTCCTTTTAAGTTACGCTTACACAGGATAACTTTAATTTAGTCCTGAATACTAAAAGTATGTTTGAAAAATCGATTAATAGGCATTTGTATGTTAAAAGTATGAAATAATAATTGAGGATTAATCGTATTAGGATTGCCGAAGGCGAAGTAAATGAAAAGTGCATTATTTTGAAGTAATGAGACATACACAAATATGTATATACAAAATACGTAGCAAAAAATTAACAGATGTGATATCGCCGTAAATTTAAACGCTATTATTTTTCTTTTCTTGACTAAAAACAATATTCAAGTTAAAAATAAAAGTATTATAAGTTAAAAAATAGTTAAGTCTATTTAGTATTAGACAATTAAACTAAAGGATTCATATCAAAATATGAAAAGGTTTACGAATGATACAACACAACGTTAACCAGAAAAAATACTCCATCATAATTTTTACCTCATTAATAAAATATATAAAATTAACTCAAGTAAAAGAGACGCAAGTTTTTAGTCTTCCTTGTAATGGCGGAGGGCAAGGCCTGTTATGGATCTGATTAAAGTTAACGAGCTCCTCGTCATGGTACAAGTATATCGATGGAGTTCCCAGATAAAACTATCAGCCTGACTTGTTTATTGATTCACATCCTTTGCTCCTTAACTTGTCCATAAAATACATCCACCAGTCCTTTCCTACTAACATGAACCCGCATTTATTCATGCTTGCACGTCCCTCAAGCAAAAACATTCATGTTTAAAAAACTTTTAAGCTCATATGACAGAACATGAAAGACTTGTTTGACACATTATTGTCATTATTTAGACATTTCGAAGCGACTGCAGAATTTAGATAATTAAAGTACATTTGTATCGAAGAATTTAATTCAGTACAAATTAAATTACAATATAAAACCGTGTTCGTAATTATACCATCCTTCGAAATATAATTTACAAAGTAATTATAACTTAGGTGTTAGATATTATAATAAATTAAAACAAAACATAAAACAAATTACAAAAAGAATTCACCTCGTTGTAAGACGATTACAAACTTCGTTCCTACAATATTAGTGCTGTCTTGATGTCATGAAGCTTTGTAACTCGCGCCGCGTCTTGTTTATAGATTAGTCGGTCTCAACTCTCGAGTTAGTCTAACTTAGTTTGATATGTTTGCTTTGTAGAATGAATTTCATTGTCAATTCAAACATTACACAATATTAAATTTGACGCGTAGCAAGTTACATAATGTAACATTTAAATTTCAAATTACTTATGAGAAAATGTGTTACAATGTTAATTGGTCGTATTTATCTCGAAATATTTATACTTTGTAGAATAATTTATGTTGTTCTGACCTCGTTAAAACCGCTTCACTCAAAACCAACGGTAGCTATTATTCACGCATTATTTCTTTGAATTATATTAAATTTATTTTCTTGTAATAGAACTGTTAAATTTAATTATTTTTTTTTAATTTACCTGCTCGCCAAAAGTAGATGTCATAAATTATTTAGAAATATATTAAGGTGAATGAAGCATGTCGAAAGAAAAATTATAATGGCTACTTATAAATATTCAATCGCTTTTATATAATGCAGTTTCTGTTTCCGATCTCTTTTAATAATATCGCTATTCGATACATAGATTTTTTCGTTATAACAAATAATAATGCAATACAGAGAAAACATAATATGTAACAACGCTCCAATGAGGGATGAATACTAAAGTACTGAATATATTAATTTCAGTTATGTTTTTACGGAGCATATTAATCAGAAAATATTTTAGAAATGTTCTATAATAACGAATTTTGTATTCAAATATTTTTCCTTAAGGGTGACGTAATAGAAACAATGCAGAAGATTGATAGGCAACAATCGGTTACGCAACGTAACAAGGATTTCTCATATGAATCAGAAAACCTTATGCCACAATTTTGCTGACATTATTTCTGCGCGAGAGTCGTGCTCGGACGGAATTGTAAAATGGTTTTAACTTATGTAAGGAGTTCTATGCCTATCGCAGGATTACCTAACGCTGTGAATATGATACATTTATTAGATCAATCTTGATATAAAATTATCTTATATATAAAATTGTTAATGGAAGTAGACCATTAATTACAACTTCTGTTTTAGTTTAAATCATTAATTATATTAAAAATGACGTCCAGAATTCCAAATATAAACATTTGAATGTTAAAGAGTAATTGTTCAAGATCCAGAAATTTTGTGGTCCGGCTGACAGTTACCCAATTTTCAAAATTGCCAAACATTATTTATTTTCAGTGATGAAAAATGCTTACCGGTATATATACATCCTGTGAATTTTTTTTTTTATTGATTTATCTTTTTACCTCAACTACCTTGGTTTACAGTGCGAATACAGTGACAAATTTAAAATCTAAATTCAAAAAATTTAAAGTTTTAAAACTTCTGATAATAATAATATTTGGAATCATTTCTTCCTTTCAATTATATATATAGTTTTGAAATACTGAACTCCATAACAAAGTATTATGTTTAAAAGTTATTCGGGCAAAAAATCGTTCTCATAGTAAATATTAAAAAAAAGTACCTCGTTATTCAATATAGAGCAAAATTTTACAAAAATGATATAAAATATATATGATAAAATTATATTCAATATATACAAACGTATATATTTTTATAAAATTGGTATAAAGTTAAAAGAATTATTCGTTAATAGTAACATAATAGTTTAAAAATCCTGCATCTCAGTTTCCAATATCCCTGAATAACTTTAGAAAAAAAAAATCTTTACACCGTTTTAGTTTGGTAAAAAGCAATCTGGGGACACATCATTATAAAATCTGACTTTGTGAATAATGATTTATTTGCTTATATAAAATATTTTAGTGTCTGTAAACTCCGATACTTATATGCGATTTTGGAAAGATTTTATATGAATTAATTTATCATGAATAACCCGTTCTATTACCCGTTTGCATTTGATTTGTTGCGCCAAGAATATATCCTTTCACTAATATTGCAAATTTTATAAAAATGAACTACATCAGGAATTATTCCTTCAACCCTCGTATATTCTATAAACTTATATAAACTGTACCTACACTCGTACATTTTGACGTCTTCTGATGTGTCAAATGTCAGTGTCAACCACTCTAAACTATAAAAAAAAGAAAGAAAATAGTTAATTTCAGCAATACATGAAATAAAAAAACAAATATTAATTAATAAAAAAAATATTAATTTATTTAGCCGTTTATTCAAATGGATCCCAACAAAATTAAAAATGCTTCGGAAGGTATAGCTGTAAGTAGTAGAATAAGATTTTATAGCCCAGGTTTAAAATGCAGCTAACGAATAACTGTTGAGTTTAGCTTTTTATTAATTTTAAATTTGGAATATTATTAAAAATATTATAAGTTAATATTGTTATACACAATTAAAATAAAGGACCTATATGACCTCATCCTCATTTGCATACATTTGAATCAAAAGTGTAAAAACTTACTTTTAAAAATATTAACGAATTCGCTGTTCCGTTTCCAGCCTATGGGTATAACAGCCCTTAATGAAACTATTCTCACCAATCAGCCAGAGTCAAGGTATGAATGTCCTGTGTGTCTGAACTGGCTTAGAGATCCTGTCATCACAACATGTGGTCACAAATTCTGTAAATCATGCATCACTTCCTGGTTACAGTAAGTTCATTATAACTTTATCATAAATTTTTAATATATATTGTAGTCTGTAGTCATTTATTATCATTAGTTGTTTTTTATATTAATTTTAATTGTTAATTCATAATGTCATGCAATAAATTAAAATAGGACTATATAATTTGGATTTCACTCACATATTACGGTTCTTTTAAGATATTATAATTCTGACACCACATTTTGTGCAAAAAGTACCTAACTAACTGTAAAATATAATATTTACAAATGCATGCAAGTTAAATTCCAAGTGTCTACATTATTTTAATTGTAACATTCCTTAATTTATATTGTTTGCATCATTTACACATCATTATTATATTATAATTAACAATGTATACATTTTAATTTTCCAATATTTTGTTTTATAGAAATAGTGGTCATTGCCCAATTGACAATATAAATCTCAGTATGAAAGTTGACATATTCCCTGACAATTACACTAAAAGGGAAATTCAAGAGCAAAGAATGTCATGTCCTTTTGCCACAAAAGGTATTTATAAGATTTTATATGAGAAAACAATTTTAATACTAGTTTATTACCACACTTCACCCCTGTTGACTTTGGGATTAGGCTTATTTGAAATAGGTAGAGTAATAGATGAATAACAATATATATAGTCACATGATTTCATGCTATATACAACTCCTCTCCCCTGGTCCCATGGTAACTACACAGAATTTCCGGATAAATTACAACCTGTTTTATTCTGATGTCTAAATTACAATACTGTAAAGTTTCATCAAAACCAATTAAGCAATTTTTGGTTGGAAAGTTAATAAATCTTTATATGCCCTCACAAGCTTCCACATTTATAATATCAGTAGGATATTAAATACAATTTTGTGTACAACAATCATTTGATTTTGTGAATATTGCAAGCCTAAATTTTAAAAATGACTTGTGCCTTGATGACACTTTTTTATAGTAAAAATATTTTTAAAATACAAACTTTATTATCCTATAAATTAAATACTTCTTGACAGTTTTCTGCAAAAATTATGTAAAATATACGCCCAAAACTAATGTTTATTCGAACAATTCGCCACATTTTATTCAAGGCTGTGCAGTGAAAGTGACTCCACTGGACTTGGACTCTCACATAGCGAGTTGTGAGTTCAATCAACCCGAAGCTTCGTCCCAACCTCAAGTACAGGTGCCATGTACATTCAGTGCTCTCGGCTGCAAGGAGACATTCGAAACGCAGGAAGAAATGAATGGCCATTTACATAGTGATGTACAGACTCACATGAGTGTAAGTTATATATGTTACTGGAAATGTATGAAATCAAGGAATACGAATAGGAATAAGGAATAGGAATTAGAACAATATGTGATAGATGCCATTCATACTAAGTTTTTACTTTTAATGTCTTAGAAATTTCATCACAACATTGTCAACAGATTGTCAACAGATCAATGTTGTGAAACCGCGACAATTTACTTATATACAATATATCTTGATGATAAAGATTCGAACCTACGACTTGCAAATTTCGGGTGACAGTTGCTTAGACATTTAGATTTTATGCTATCGTGCCCTTAATGGAATGGGCTAGTAAACTATTCTTATAAGAAATTTTCTATACCGTAAATATAATACTCTGTTTATTTAATTATTTCGCTTATTACTTGTAATTTATAAAAATTATTAATAATTATTACTGACTTTTATGACTGTTTGACAAACTAAGATTATTGTATATAAAGTTGTTTCTACCCTCGTTTAATGATAAAATTTTGTAATGTTTCGTTTCAGCTCCTAATGAACGCCTATTCCAAGTTACAAATCGACAATGACATATCGAATGCCAGTATGGATGCCAAGGAGCAAGAAGCTATGCTTCTATGGGAACCGTCCAAAGATGGCGCTGCGAGTACATCGCCACCAGTGAACAATACTAGCGCTCTTATAAGGTTAAGAATCAAGCTTTTTATGAACTGATAATTAATTAATTTAAATTAGTCACAATAGCATGACAATTTCCTAACAGTCATGGGTTTATTTGTATAGTTTTTTAATATTTTAAAACAAATACATAGCTGGTTTGGGGCAAAAATTTATCGAAAGTAATTGAAATAGCAAATATTTTTATATGATGTAATTATTACGGGACATTTAGAGTACTTGTTAATAGAATTTGCAAATTGCTATAAATTAACATAATATTATTCTGAATGAAAAAAATTTTTCAAATTCTGCTAAGAAATTTTGTTATCAAGTAAACTATTGATAGTGAAGACTTAATTTCAACTTTACGATTTTTGTAGTAAAAGCCTTTTATTTGCTGAGTGTTTTAATACATTAACTTACATGCAATTGCATATTCACAAATTACAGGGCACTGTATGAAAGGGTTGTGGTGCTGGAACAGAGGAATCGTGAACTGGATATAGTCATAGCCAACATTTCAAAGCAAATGTCAGCATTTGCTGTAGCCAAAATGAAGCAAAACAACGACTTAATACTCCGTTACTGTATGGGAAATTATATTTGGAAGATAGACAATTTTAAAGCTAGGTTAGATGCAATGCAGAAGGATCATTTTAAAATGTTGTACAGCCCTGGCTTCTATACCTCGCCTAATGGTTACAGGTAAGAAATTATCGTTTTTTAACTTTGTATTAAAAAATGTTGATTTCCCTGTAGTCTTTATTTTTGATGTGTGAAAACTACTGAATGTAGTAAATTTTATCCTCGTATTACAAATTAAAAGATTTTTACTCAGTAATTAAATAATTCATACAAAACAAATTTGTTTTAAATACATACGTCCTAAAAGAAATAGCTAGTTGTATCACAAGTAGGTATTATTACAGATTCTAAATGAAACTGATATTGCAACCTTGATCACTAGCTGCAAAGTAACCGAAACGTCGGGATTATGTAGATTTTAAAATAATAAGATTTGCTCAATTATCCGCAAAATATTAGTTTCATTTAAATGAATACTCGCTAAAGCCTTAGATCTCGTCATTACAGATTCTGTGTCCGGCTCAACATATCACCGCAGAACCCACAGTGTTTTGCTCTTCATGTGCATTTAATGAAAACTGAATACGATGACTGTTTGGAATGGCCTTTCAATGGGAGGATATCCTTCGCTATGATCAATCAATACAACCCGGAGCTCACCCAGAGGGATACAATGATGTCCAACTCGACTTTGATAGCATTCAGGAAGCCGTCCACGGAGATATGTGTCAGGGGTTTTGGTTACACCGAATATGCAGTGGTTAATGATGTTGCCAGGAACGGCTTCGTTAAGGACGACACGCTCATTGTGAGAGTTCATATAAAATGTGTATGACATGAGGAGTAATTTTTTTGTTTGTTATTTACATTCCAATTTATATTTTAAAGTTATATCGGTTATTTATGTTTGCTTATTACGGAGCACAATTTTCTGTGTTCCAACATTTTATATTTAGTTAATGAAAACATTCTTTTACATTTTTAAGCTCAAGTCTTATTGTTTTTTTATTTATTTATTATTTACACTTTTTTAGATGTAGTTATTAATATTTGTGTAATGTAATTAATGTAATGAATCCGTCCCAAATAAGTTATACTGAAGTAGTTTTGAAATATCAGATATTTTATATAAAAAAGTAAGAATAATTAGTGTTGTAAGTAAAAAAAATATTTAAGATCTTTATACGTTCCAAATTTTATAGTTGATACAATCTTTACACTGTTATAATAAAAAAATATGTATATGTGATCTTTTCTTTCTAGGTTATTAGAAATTAAACGAACCTCTAAGAATTCCATATATTTTTACGCAATGCTTACAATACAAAAACTTATAGATAAGCCTTAATAAAATATAGGAATATCGCTTAAAAGTAACTAAACGCACAATAATCTTATCACATTCAACCATCACAATCACAAAGATTTCCTCATCACAATTTTTTTAAGTAGATACACCAATAAACATGCCAAACATCCCATATCTCGTGCTTACAAAACATTTTGCGTAACATAATTCTTATTTACTCACAACCAAAATAAATGATTGTCATAGAGGTTAGAAAGAAAGGGTTATTTAACTTATTATAGCGGAAATTAAAAACTTAAATAATAAGTAATATCCCATTATTCATTTTATATATCAATAAAAGAATTAATGTTTCAACAAATTCTCGTACAATTGGAAATTAATAATGCCTCCTTCCTTTGTAACCTTCATGATGACAAATGATAAATTTTAATAAAAACAATTATAAAAATAAATTCCTAACATAATTCAAAGTAAATAAATATAAATGACGTAAGTATAAACTAAAAATAAAAGACTCGACATACTTTCGACTACTTATGAATAAATAATTTTAGCTTCATGATTTTTATTCCAAATACTTTCGTTACTTTTTGTATTTCCTTCTCATAATGGCAGATTACCCTGATCTGATTTCTCAATGGTAACTTCATTTGCAAGATAGGCGAAGTTATATAGATCTTTTATGGCATCCGTATAAAGCTAACACTTAAATAGAGATAAATATAAGAAAGGGACTCGAAATTTATATTATTTGTCGTTTAGATTAGAGATTTTTGAATTTATTAATAATACGTAATTTATAATTTAATATGCCACTCATAGAATACATACTTTTAAATCTAATGACGCCGACTTAAGGACTTCTTCGAACAACTACAAATAATAAAGTAACTTAATATTATTTTGGTTCCCAATAAGCATAATTAATTATCTGTACCTGACACTAAAATTAAAAATTTCTGTCGCAATGTCTTCGTTAAAAAAAATTCCTCTGTTGCAATAAAATTGGTTATAGACAATGAAAATTAACTATTGAGAACCTTTAAACGAAAATCGTAAAAACAAACAAAACAGAAATGGAATCAAGGAAGACACAGGGAAGCAGACGAGCGTAACGTCACAAAGCAGATCCGAAGCATGAATTAATGTCTCTTTGTACGGAATGTTTATATATCTAATAAATCGTCAAACAAATTAATATTCATATCACAGTAGCGGTAAATAAAATGCGCATCACTAACATTTTCAACTATATGCAATTAAATATTTATACTGACACAATCACATGCATAATCTTACATGTATACTTGAGAACATCGATTAAAAAATTAAAAACACTAAGAAATGATGATTATCGTTATTAATCGATATTGACAAATTGTGACGTTTATACTCGATACATACAGAGTAAAAAAACTTATTATTAGTTATTACCTATTTATCGTAAAAAAATATCTATACCTTAATTTACATTTCAATCTTATTTTCAAATATTCTATTTTTTAACATATGTCATAAAGGTCGATTATGTATTGATTCTTTTAGACGTTGTACAAAAATGTGTTTCTTAATGACAAGCATGATTACAACTAAACGCGATTATATGTTGTAATAATAATCTTAAATATTAATAGATAAATAAGTAAACGTTTATTGAACAATTACGATTGATATACACATAATAAATTGTAAAATTCTATTCTATTGATCATTTTTATAAAATTATAATAAAAAATCGTTTAACATTTGACTGCCACAAACTTAAAAGTCGTTACTTGCCTATCATGGGATATTATTTGACACCACAGAAAACTTCAAAACGATGCACAGAGCGCGTCACACACCACTCGTAGTTCAAACTTAACGAACCATTTAAATCCTATTTAACCATACTCCATAATTCCACTTAACTTTTTCACGCAAATTTTGCTTTATTCTTTCGGTTCATATTTCTGTAGTTCTATATTCGAGCCCAGCTTAGGTCAAGCGCTTCTGGTTCCAAAGGCAGCAAATGTTAACGATGCCTCAGAGCGACGAGCTGGAGTCCCCCGGGAAGTGCATCATGTCGCCCCCACAGCTGGGCGTGGGAGACGACGGCGGGGACGCCCGCGAGGAACTAAAACTGCTCGAGCTTAGCTCCTCCGGCTCTGAGAAGCGACCTGGTACACCGTACAAAACATACATTGTGCCGTCTCATTCCAAACCTTTGTATATAATGATACTGATATATTTACTAATAAGACTTAAAGTTAAATTATTGTATGGATTCGTGCTTAGCTCCGAGTAGAGAAACTTCTCATTCTTGTTCTATCCTCAGTTATACTTAGAACTTCATTCTTTCATTAACTCTATTCTATAACATGGGTAATCATTCAATTTCTATAAAGCACTATGTTTCCATTCATTCGTAACCACACAATCAATTCATATTATTTTCCTGGGATATAAATAAAACTTCTTATATTTGCTGTCGAATGTATCCTTTTTAATTTTACTAATGAATTCAAAACACTCCACAACATAGCTTACTGTTAGTGTTAGCCAAATCCTAAATATACATTCAAATCTGTGTCAGAACAATTATTATAACATTAAAATCCGTCATTTGAATTAAAATAATAATAATTACATTCCGATGTAAATTTTATAAAATAAAACATTTTATAATTTTTTAAAACTTCGTCAAAAATCTAATTATACAATCTCAAAATCATATTTTAGCCAATCTTCAATATAACATTTTTACAAAAACAAAAGAAAATAATTTTCTGCATAGTAAATATATATATGTATAATTAGTAGCACTAATTCAAGAGATAATTATTTTTAATAAGCATAATATTTAAAAAAAAAATTTGTTCCAGAAATTATTTTGTTGTTACAGATATTCTATTTTCAAAATGGTATTACAATAACAAATATCTTTTAATTTATTATAATGGTTAAAATTTGTCTATTTACTTATATTATTTAATTTTCTTTATCTATGTTATCTTTAAAACCCACCAATTAAAAAAATATATATTATTAAACTAAAAAATTAACTAAAATATTAATAAAGTGCTAATGATATGTTTCTCAAATACATTTATTTCAAAGTGCACCAATTTATTCAATGGTAATACCAGTTTCCAAATAACTTTTTTTTGGTATTAAAAAGTAGCACTGACCAATAAATATTCCATCAGATTGCACCAAATTTTAGAGCTTGTGAGCCAGCAAAATGAAATATATATATTAAAAAAAAAATATGTCATGATTTAACATATAAAAAAACACAGTAAATAATACTCGATAGTAATCTTTACCCCTTACCAAGATTTTCCATGTTCATACTAAAAACAATCCGATATCTTTTTCCATATTAAAATCCTTAAACATAATAATATCAATTCATGTGTATGTATGAGAGAGTTAAACTGTCTGTTTTGAGTTCGACTATGAAATCTCTTAGTAGAGGCTATATTAATATTTGTACGTAAAGACAGCTGAGGTGGCATTTGATACCCAGAACTGACTAGGTGACTAAGTCATGTATCACGACAACTAAAACTGAGGTATTTTAGATATAAGAGCTGCTATATATTTACAATATGCTATTAAATAAACAGTTTCCATGTAATTGAATGCGCCTGCGCATCTTACAAATAAATAAGTTTAGAGATTAAAATAATATACATACAATGTACAGAGAATATTGTTTATAAGAGATTCTTATATATATATTTTTATTATATAATAAAAAAAAAAATAACACAGATTAGGTAACATTTACTTTACTGGCCGAAAAGTGCACCAAGAAAAAAAAATTAAAACATATTTGGAAATAATTTAAGCGAAATAAGTACTAAGAGGGCTGTAATAAATAATTGCAAACTAAATTTTTTGCTGCGATAAAGATTTCAATAAAATTTCCTACCTAATATTTTCTAGATCCTTATCAATATTATCATTATGGTACTTCTAGCGTTACATAAGATTATCACATGAGAACGTCATTCAAAGTTATCCCAACAAAAAATCTAGGGAAATCTGTTTTTTTATATATTTTCTTTGTATTTTTTTTAATTTTTTATGTAAATTTTTCTCATTCATTATGATTAACGTGATACTTCTAATCCTTGGTGCAAGCGAGAACTAACAGCATTGCACACCGTATATTAAATTGCTTAATAAAACCCACAAGCTAAGCCTAAGTTCGAAGCTCAACTATAGAAACACACTATAATTTCTTCTTCCTACGTGACTTTTTAGACTTAGATTGCTTCGCTGTCGGGGTCGCGTTACTGTTTTCGCTTGATTTTTTTTCTTCTTTATCGCTGTCAGTCGACAGAACTGGTGATGCCATCTCCTCGTCAGATGATTTTTCCAGTTCGTCCTTCTCGAACTTGACCTCATCCTCCAATTTGACTTCTTGGGACGTAATTTTATCGCTTTCGACTATATTGAAGCCCCTTTCTTTCCTAGCAGGCACTTTTTCGACATCAATTAGATTGAAAGTACTGGTTTCGATAGCTTTCGATGTCGTTTCTTTGATGGAAGACAGGATTTCATCGATGTTGATTTTGCAAATCGGACTGGAGACCTTCGGCTCGTTGACTTCCAGAAGACTGTCCCGCATGACCTCCAGTGAGAAGTTGTCTAGACCGAAATCTAGTTGCTCCAAAGGAGGGAGGTCTACCACAGCATGATGTTCCTCGACAAAATTAAGTTCTGATGGAGCATCGCACTCAGCTACCATTATGTCTCTTCTTTTGCACAATTCAAATAACTTTTCTTGAAGCGATACTGGTGATTTCATTTCCTCGTCTTCCGTTTCTTGTTCTTCAATATTTTCCGTAACAACTTTGACTTCGTCGACCTTTTTATTTTTAGAAGCAGCTACGGAACTCCAAGATTTAGCCGGTTTCGCTGCTTCTTCTTTCTTCTTCTCATAGAGTTGAAAAGACCTCTTATTCGATTTATTCCCCTTCGTTATTTGTATTTCAGGAAAGTCATCTTCTGTTGTTTCGATGACATAAACTTCTTTATCGTCAGTTTTGTTTTCTTCTTTTCTATCAACTTTCGGTGACGGGGACTTTCGCTTTGTTAATTTTGGTGATTCTTTGGTCGATAGTGATTTGCCAGCCTTAGGTTCGTTACCAGTTTTAGCATCAACATTTAATAATTCTTTCTGTTTACTATCTATATCTTTTGTAGTAGACAAAGAAATCGGCTGTGTTTTAGATTCTGTAGTCAATATTTCATTCATTTTATTATTTTTCTTACTAATGTTTGGAATATCAAAATCTTGTTCGTTGATATTTTCTTGTTTATTTTCGGCGACATCTTTTCTCTCGGGTGTGCGGCTCTTTGAACGTCTCTTAGATTTCGGCAAGTAAGAAGATTCAATGTCCTCAAAAGGCATTGATATAGAAACTAGATCTCCGCTGGTCGTTTGCTTCTCTTCTATATTATGTATTTCTATAAAGCTGTCTTCGTCGTCCTTGGCTTGTTGATCTTCAATAGATTTTTTAGATTTACGACTTTTCTTAGTTTTTGCTTTCACGTCATCTTTTATCTCAACTTTGTTTGCGGTAACAAGATTTACGTCTTTCTTAGAAGTTTGTTGTGTATCGTTTAAAAGCATATCCCAAGCTTGATCTTCTGTTCTAATCGTTTCTGAATGTTTTTCATACTTCGTGGTGGTCTCTCTCACATTAGGTTCTGGCGACTGGGTTATATCTTTATCGTTTTTTGAAATACCCTGTTGATTCTGCTTTTCAATTCCTTTAGACACTTTTATTCCTTTCTGAGGTTTAATTTCTTTCTCCGCTGCTCGGAGTTTAGAAGACATATCATCATTGTGTATATTCATAAAATCTTTATCATTCACACATAATTTATCTATATCACTAGCTGCTCTATCACTATGCGTTTTTGTGGTGGGAGATTTCTTAACTCTAGGTCGAGCCGACGGTTGAATATCATCCGATGGCCGTTTCGGTTTTGGCAGTGAACTCGGCACCTCATCACTCTCTGTCCGGTGCCGGGGCTCTATCGTTCATTCTCTCACTCTCCATTCGCTCACTGTAATCGAGATCTCTATGTACAAATGTATCCTTAACATCTAAATCTGCGAAGGAATCAAACCCGCCGATCGTATCAGTAATGGGCTCCGCGGGCGGCAGATGAGTGAACTCGAGGCGACCGTCGGTCAGTTCGGCCGGTATGACGACGTCTGTGGTGAGCGGCAACGGGTTGTCGTCCGGCGAGGCTCGCCGCGGAGGCGCGGGCTGCGCTGGGATGGTGGTACAACAAGGAAGCTCTCGAGCTGAGAGCGCCGGTGTCAGCGGGCTCAGGGTCGCCGGCGCACGCACTACAGGTCGGAAGGCCGCTTCGTCAGTATTGCAGGTCGTGTGCGCGTCCGCGTCCAGGCTGGCGCGTGCGGCTCCTCGCGATGCGCGGCCACGGCCCCGGTCGGCCCGACATCTCGGGCCACGACCGCTCCCCCGCGCTCCACACTGCAGGCGCGCTCCACCCGCGGCAACCCTATACCGAACCGAAGGCAACCGCGTTAGTAAATTACGATACATCAGTGTAGTGGACAAGTTATTCGGAAAGCCCGGAGCTGCCGGGTGCCTTCGGCTAGGTATAGAGTGCGAGAGGACGCGTCCTCTCGCTTCGTCCGGTTCTTACTGAGCTTTCTTCGGTAACTTCTCCACTTGCACTTCATCTTGCGCGCTTCAGCATTTTATTGATGAAGTAGGTCACGGCAAAACACTCGACTCACGCTCGGTATAAAGTCAAAGTTAGAGTGACAGCGTTACACGAACCGCGAAGCGATAATGTTAAACTTGTCATAGAATTATACAACGTTCAGTTTTAGCGCAGACGAAACATGACTCCGACAAGGATAGTAATGTAATCAATACGCAAACTATCAATAACAAATATACGTATGTATTCAAAACTTCCAATTCGATCAAGATATCTTTGTGTAATTTATTTTGTTTGACTCAAATCTCCAACTACCTGCTATACTAAATCCAAACGTTGTACTTAAAATCGGTAAGCAGTGAAGCGGTATCTAACACAATATATGAGTGAAAGACGTACCGTGATCCTCCTTCATGGCCTCAGCGAGGTCCTCTCTGAGCTGGACGTCGCACACTCGCCCCGGCTCCAGCAGCGACTTGCGACGGAAACTGTCAGACGGAGAGTGTTCCAGGGAACCTGCATCATACAAACACCTCAATCATCAATGAGACGCCTTTATCTTTATCTCTTCGTATGTGACCCTGAATTAAAATGTGCTAGTGAGCTAGCTGACTCCCTAAACTTCTACTAATATACTGTTCCACCTGTGACGTCACTAACTAGTGAAGACTTCAAACTGATATTCTAACACTACGCGTGACGTCGGTAGCTAGCAGCTGGTAGACCCAGATTTCTATTATAGCGCTGTATGTGACGTCACAACTATCACTCATCAAGCTGCTACTCCAGTGCTATACGTGACGTCACTTACTAACTGACATACCAAACTTCAACTGACCTAACACGTGAATTTACTAACTCGATTCCTCGTTTCTCTTATTGGAAAATTTGTGACGTCACTCACTGGCTGATCCGGAGTCTATTAGGACGGGCACAGCTGGCCTCGCCCCTGGCATGTTGACGGGGTTGGAGCGGGCCGGGGCTGCGCTGGCGTCCACCTCCACCGCCTCTGCCTCTGATAGTGATGACGTAGACCTAGGGAGAGGAGTTGAGAGATTCTTAAAGGAAAACCAACAATAGTCACTCTTGGTAGAAAGAAAGAGAGAGATAGATTTATTTTTCAAGGAGATATTTATAAAGAATGACACTGATACTGATTACTTTACGTATTGTTAAAATTATTATTAGTGTTTAAATCAGTTGATGTTGTGTGAGTACATACCCCGTACAGTTGTATGTCTTGAAGACGAACTGCGGTCCCATCCACAGTCTGCGATGCGGGCCGGCGTGCGTCACGATCTCAACCTGAGACAGCCAGCGCTCCTCTTCACTCATACATATGTCCGCGCAACGCTAATAAACACACACTCAGACATTTATATATATATATATATATTATAAACAACTATGAACAAGACCCATACTAAGATTGACTTACTAATATTAAACGGATTTATATAATATTATGTATTAACAAAGATCCTTTATAGAATTCGATACAAATTAAATTTAACTGGGGTTTAAAATTATTAATATATTAAAATAATACATATTTTAATTGTATTCAAATTGTCTGTTAAAACTTTTCTGGTTGCTTGATAATGTTCTAATATAAGAGGCACACTAACCCTACAGCTCATGGGTTGTAAGAGGGGGTTGGAGGGAGGGAGTGGGGCGAGGAGGTCGGAGGCGGCGGCAGGACGCTGTAGAGGCCACTGCGACACCGCCTCAACCTCCAGCTCGATGGGAGACTCGTCACATATCTTCTCCTTGGGAACACCTGGGAATTGATAGACAAATTTCTTTTAGAAATGTTCTTGATATATTTTTTCAATGCTAACTTCGAGACAATTCCAGTCAGCGTATGGCCGAGACCAGTGTGACAAGACCAAGACGTAATCCTAAGTCACTGAACCCAGTGTTTCAAAATTATATTTATTTATAATTTTATATTGTTATTAGATTTTATTATAGCCTTTAAATAGCCCGTTTTGATACTAACATGATATTTTAAGACTTATTGGAATATTTCATTAAGCCAGTCCCACCACACAAGGCTATTAATGCAGGTTTTCAAAAACGACCGATTCTATCAGGTTTCTATATTACCAATCAAATTAATGATTATTACTCGTTTTGTGCATAGCTTAGCTTTATAAAATGAAGATTGTGATACGAACTGCGGGCCGGTTTGGGATGTAGAGCCAGATGCAGCAATGCCCCATTAGCCGCCGCAAGGTAGAGCGGCACAGAGGCGGCCCTGCCAGTCGAGCCGCTCACACCGAAACAGGCCCGCGCTAACAGGGGCGCCGCGCCGCCCTCTTCAGACAACGATGACAGACGCTGACGACCTGTGCATAGACATATACATTAGTAGGTTTTATATGAGAAGACCGAAGTCTATAGAATAGTCTTTAGAAGATATAGATAAAATATAATATTTCCCAAACTGTCCAAGCACGATACGGCCACGATATTAGATAGAAGCCGAACCACCCTTCCATTGGGTTAATATTAATTAAGTAACAACTTCATGTACAATAAATATCCCCGATAATTATTGACAATGACTTTCTTCCGTTCGATTCGTTCATTGTTGTACCGACCCGAGCTGTTCCTTGTGATGGTGGTGGTGGGCAGGTGTGTGGGTCTCAGCTGCGCCAGGGGCGAACAAGTCGCGGGCTGCGGGTACGGCGGGAGACGCGGGTTGGGAAACCACGCCCCGGACTCTAGAACCTGATTAACATTGGCTTATGAGTATTGTAGTCGTTTAGTTACACTAATACTTGCTTCATTGAGTTTGAACGCCATTGCTTAATTATTGGAGCGATTTTCATATACATGTAACGGATACAATATTATGTCCTTACTGGGCTGTGAGCGGCGGGCGGGACGTGGGATGTATGATGTATGGGCAGGCCTGCCGAGCGATGGAACCGGCTCAGTCTATTCACCAGCCGCGGCTGGGTGTGAGTGCGGACGCCGATCGCCCCGCCGTAGGGACTGATCGCGAACACGTGCGTCGTACCCCGGAGGGTCGATATGGCCGCCCAACGGGAGTCACCGGATATACATATATCCTGCAAACGGACACAAACATTTAATATTGAATTATATAAAATTGTCACAGCTGTACATATCTAGCGACAATCAATAAGTATTTAACTTAAAATAATTTACTACACGTCAACATTAATCGCTGTAATAATTCCACTAACATTGACGTGTCATTTTAATATCAGTCCTAAATACATGCCGTTAAGATTCAGTGTTCAAAAACATTATATCACCTGTACTTTGGACGTAGTATCGCCCCTGTGTAGTATATACAGGTGGTGCACGGAGGCCAGGCTGGGTCCGCAGGGGTGGGGGTTTATACGGAACACGTGGAAGTCGTGACCTCTCCGATCGGCGGTCACCAGCAACATGCCGCTGGGGTCGAACTTCAGAGCTATAATCGCCTCCGAGTGAGCGATGAAGTGAGCCACTATAGGGTCGCAGGGCTCCTCGCAGTCTTGACTATCTTCATCTTCATTACCCTACGGAAATTATGTTATTTACATCACACTTATACTTAAACAAATGTCCACAGAACGCGCTATAATGTGACGGCCAAATACATAATGTTTAATTCAACAGTCGGGCACGATAGTTTAATTGGTAAAGCGACTGATACGATACTCCGGAAGTGGCAGGTACAAATCCTGGTGTCCATGAATTTTCATACAATATTATTCTTCTAGAATTTAGTTTTAAGCTATAATACAAACAATAAAAGCAATCGAATTTTGCTGTTGAAGCTCACAACAGCATTTAATGTTTCTTATACAAGTAAATTTACTGCTTCAAAACAATAAAATACTAAAAATAAAGAAATCCTTACAAAGACTCGCTTCGAAGCACAAGTTGTTGACAAAAACCGGCTTCCAAGAATAAAGGTCATTCGAAAACATAAAAAAAAATCAATATACTATCTTGGGATATAAATTACGTTGCTTAAGGGATCATTGCTATCTGGTTCCTGTATGCCAAGTGCCAGCAAACGCCAGCCAATGCCATCCAATACCTCGATGTCCAATATAGTGACGACCCCCGGCTGCTGTATATCAGCGTGTGGTGGTGACGGTGACTGCGACGTGCTGCGACCGCCCGCCAAACTATGCGCCACCGTCTCGCCGAGGCCTCGCAGACCCTTACTGAGAGATTTAGCCGCGTGGAGTACAGTCGCCGTATAACTCGTTACCCCTTCAGCTGTTAGTTGAAACGGAGAAAATTAAAAGAATATACTCTTAAAGAAACGAGACAGTTAAATTTTTTGTTGGGCTTCATAGTTAATTTTTGGGCGAAGACATTCCGATTCAATTACTCGCTTTCTAGACCTCGGTTACTTGGTTTGATTGTAGTCTCTTTAGAATCCGTCAGTTCTATTTATAAGTAACTCTTCAATCTCCTACATTAAAAGTTCTTAGACTCTGTGGAACCAAACCCTAACCGATTCGTCGTACAACCAATTCAATACCTTTAAACCCAAATCCTACAACACAGACATTAAAACGATATCTGATAAAAATAATGAAATGTCACAGAATAATGTCCAAGAAGTTAGTCTACCGAGTCTTAAATCAAAAATACAAATACATATATATAAAAAAATAATAATTTTAAAACAAAATATCGATGTCATATTATCGTACAAACTAATAAAGTGACTCCTTAATTAAGTTTTATACGGGCCTTGAAGTAAATTTCGTAAAAGTCGAAGTTGCAATCGCAAATTCAATGCTAGGTATACTTAAAATTCAACTCGGCTGTCCATTAAATACGGTTACTCATACTAATTGCAATCTAACAGCCACTAATTACCACTTTAATATTCTTTATCCAATACTACATTTTGCCATCGGATACGCCCGATTTGATTACGATTCTCACGATACCTCAGGATATATTTTAGTCAATTATCACTGAATATTATTGCTTCTATGATATTAGAGATTTACATTTGCAAGGGGAACAAACATTCTTACATACAGACAAACAAAATATCACGTTATCATATTATAAGTAAAAACTTTTCAATGTAATATATTGCTTACATTATACACAATTATTGCACAAGGAATTTATCTTTGAAATTCTTTACGTAACAGGTAAATAAATAATTTTTTTTTGACATATCCGTAGTATAATATATTTTATAAATATAAAACCGTTCTATAAATTACATAGACCATTTTACTACTTTAATTCAGGTAATCGCGATTTGACTAAGCTATAAATCGTAAACGAAACTGGAATAGCGAATAATACTGGCATGACGATAACTCGTATTCCAATTTTAAACCGAAAAAAAAAAACAAAGTTTTTGTCGGAAATATAACAGGTTTTCACTTCAACATCAATCCATTTTTTTATTTTATATAAACTGCACCAATGCAACGAGTGCAAGGTCATTTTAATCTATTAGCCTCTATATAGTTGCACATAGATTAAACAAAGAAACCGTAATTATTTTATCGCATATAAAATGTAATTGTACACTATGGTATATGTGCATTCAACTTTCTGAATGTATGTTAATAACACTTAAACGTGATCTCATAGTATTTTGCTTTAAAATAGAATGTTCTAGAAGGTACAATACACAGAAATGAATGAAAAACAAATGAATTCCATGAATAAATAAAAAACAAAGGATTTAATCTAGTGTCTTACTTTCACATCCTCCACTGCTACGTTTTGATGGGTTGAGTTTCTTCTCAGCATAAGCCAGCCAGCGGTCCCCGAGGGTTAAAGGGTTGATAGGAGCGCTCCCTCCTAGTGGACATGGGCACGGATAACATGTGGTGACAGCCAGCCGGTCCTCTAAAGTAGCAGCATCAAAAACAGCAAAACGTTCAGAGAATGACACAACCACTGAACGCTTATTGGCCAACACATCCAGGATGGGGTTCTTGAACTTAATACTCTTCACCTGAAATTTATACACATGGTAAAATAACTAATGCATCACACATAACTTGCTTTATTACTTTTAAACAGTTTAAAAGCCAAAACGGTTGTACAGTTTATGAACTAAAACTAGGTCTTACCTGCTCCCCACCCCTAATGGATAAGAAGATCAATGAACAAAAGGCTGGTCCTGGACTGGCAGAATCACACAAAGCTATGAGGGGCCTTTTCGATGCAAAGCAGTCGCCGTGCTGCGGAGTTGGCAGTATACGGAGCACCCTCACAGTGCCTTGTCTCCACGACAGTACCTCCTGCGCCTCTCCATTGGAGGGAATCAACCAGACCTGCACCCCTGACCCATAGCCCAGGATGAGCAGTAATGGTGGAACATCATTATCACCATCCCCTTCTTGTGTAGGTTCATTTATATCTGCTGTTTCAAACCTGATGAAATTTAAATGATATAAATATTTTTAAACAAATTATCACTTATTTGGATAAAAATTAACAATTTCTTTGTTGTTAAAACCTAATTTTACTTTTATCAAGTCCTAAAATATGCTTCTACTAATCTTTATTTTATTTAATGTTAATATATATAAGTTCACTCACCTAGCCCACTGTATAACGTCCTTTGGATCAACAGTGGATGAAGAGGAGAGTGTGACGTCATTAATGAAGCCGGACACGGCGTCAATGATGCTGCGGTCGCTGGGCGGCTGGGAGGGCACCGTGAGAGGTCCGCCCGAGCGCGCGTGCCGCGGAGACTCCGCCGACATACTTGCTGTCTATACTCTAGAACAATAGGAAAAAAAAATGAATAACAATTAATGCTTAATCTAGAAGAAATAACAGCCTAGATCACACTTAGTTGTTATTATAACTGGCATGTTGTAAACAACATCTTTTTAATGTTTTTTTCAAGTCGATGTTAAATGTTAAAAATATTTGAATTTAATGCAATGGATAACATCAAACTACCTGTAATATGGTATTTTTTATGTTAATCTGACATAAATATTTTTAGAATTTCTTTTATGTTTCTGTAGTTGATTACAAAACAAACAAAAACCTAAACCTTACTTCGAAGCAATAAATTTAAGTTCTTTAGAACATAACGGCAAGCAAGTCACATAAATAAGATAATAAAAATAAATTTGTTATCATTCAAAAAAATCTGCCATTATACAAAATTCAATCTTAACTATATAAGTCATAAGGTTCAGTTTTATATATATATTTTTTGTTATTGTTTTCTATGATTCAGACACGTATTTTTAAAAACAGTTAAAAGTGTAAAATTTATATAAAAACTTAACACATATGCAGAAAAAATAATTTAAGCCACATAAAAAAGTAAATTCTCAGATTTTTATAGATTACATAATTATGGATATAAACAATGTCGGGAAAACAATATCAATAACATTGAATATTTACTATAAAGATAAAAACTCTTTCGTTGTAACTACTAAGACAATTTTTTTCTTAATGATTGAATCAGGTTTACTTTATAAATCCGATATTAACTGCAGTGCAAAACCTAGGAGCGAGGACAAAGGAAATCGATGTAAGTTAGACATTTCAACAGCCTAATAGATTGTTACGTAAATTATTTTGTAAA
Organism: Danaus plexippus; assembly: GCF_018135715.1. Taxonomy (NCBI): domain Eukaryota; kingdom Metazoa; phylum Arthropoda; class Insecta; order Lepidoptera; family Nymphalidae; genus Danaus; species Danaus plexippus. The sequence goes on from NC_083547.1 coordinate 7,824,671, forward strand.
AGGCGATGATAATTTTCACGAGACCACTTACCTTATTCGTTACAAATTTTCTCATTTTAATTCCATTTTTGATTAAAATAACAATTGCGTCGTTTTTACTGGCAGATGGAAACTATGACGTCACAATAAATTGATAAAGTATAACAGCACTCACACTCAGTCGTATGATTTCGTTTTGTAAAATGCTTTTTAATACAAGTATTGAACTAGAAATAAAATGATGTATATATAATTGAAAATATACAACAACAACATACAACAGATGTTTTGAACTTTGAATGACAATATATCTCTAAACACGTACACCTACACTGAAAATACTTAACACCCACTAGTTCACTTGCATGTGTGAGTTCGTCACAAAATGAAAAATCAATGAATGTGTATGTAAATACAGTGTATACACAGTACAAGACTTCATTTATATATACACTCACAATACACTACTTCGTATAGCTCAATGTCAAGTCGATAAACATTGCCATATTTTAAATGTAAAATAATATAAAATTTTGCGTAATATACACATAAACTAATTTTATTATTATTTTGCTAATAGTTATCTAATTTTATTTTTATTTTTTGAGGAACTATAAGAACCGAATAGATATAATAATATAAAAAATGTAAAACAACACTTGCAACTTATAAGAAATGTCAATATAGTTTTAATTGAATTTAATTGAGTTATCATTAAAAAATGTTAATCTTGTACATTTTTAATACAAGATGTTTGTACTAATAATTGTTATATTTTCATTTTCTCTAAAATACAATGTTCAGCAAAGAACATAATAAGAAACAATGTGTTGATTATAATCATTGACGACATGCGATACCTTTCAGAGGAAGTTTACTTGCCAAATTTTCAAAAATTGGCGGCAAAAGGAATCACATTTCAAAAGGCTTTTGCACAAGTAAATAAGTTTTTTTTTGTAAATTATATTTAAACATGAATTAAATTAGTTATTTTTACCTTTATAGCAAGCGTTGTGTGCACCAAGTAGAAATTCTATTTTAACCGGTCGTCGACCAGATGAGTTACGCTTGTATGACTTTTATAATTATTGGCGCGACACTGTTGGAAATTTTTCTACATTTCCTCAAATATTCAAGGAACACGGATACGATACGTACTCCGCTGGAAAATATTCACCCAGGAAAGAGTTCCAATTTTACAGACGACTATCCTTATAGCTGGACACTAAAACCTTATCATCCTCCAACCGAAAAATATAAAGACGATGCATTGTGTAAAGATAGACATAGTATAACTTTACACAAAATCTGATTTGTCCAATCAACGTTAAGGAACAGCCCGATAATACATTACCTGACCTCGAAACCCTCAAATACTCAATTGATATTATTAAAAATAGAAACCAAACTAAACCCTTCCTGCTAGCTGTCGGATTTCACAAGCCTCATATTCCTTTAAAATATCCTCATAAATACTTGAGTAAGTTTTACAAATTTGATAATTATTAACTGTTAAAATTTAAACTCAACAACATGAAGCTACTATTGCTCTACATTTGATAATTTCAGAAAATGTTCCAATTAGTTCAGTGAATCCGCCACGTGTGTCGTCTATCCCTAAGGGTCTACCGCTGGTATCTTGGCATCCTTGGTCGGATGTCCGGCGAAGAGATGACATTAAGAAACTAAACCTTACTTTCCCATTTGGTATAATGCCTCCGAAATGGACGTTAAAGATAAGGCAAAGTTATTATGCTGCGTCACTATACATAGATGATCTTTTGGGAAAACTTATGAGCCATGTAAATCAAGACAACACCATAATTGTTGTTACTAGTGATCATGGTAATATTTTGATATAAGAAATCCTTCATCAATAAATGAACTGCATGTTTTAACTGTATATATTTTTTAAAGGTTGGTCTTTGGGTGAAAATGGACTTTGGGCGAAGTATAGCAACTTTGATGTCGCCCTGAGGGTGCCCTTGCTTTTTAAAATACCGGATTTCAGCCCAAGGTCATAACTAATCCTGTTGAATTGGTCGACATACACCCAACTTTACTTGAAGTGGGTTTAATATATTTGTACCAAAATGTAAGAATAATGATGATAAATCCATTTTATGTTCGAGTGGAAAAAGTTTAGTACAATTAATGTCAAACAAACATAATACTGGTAGATCATTTGCCATATCCCAGTATCCACGGCCACAGGTACAACCTACAAAAAGTTCTGATAAACCAAAACTGAAAGATATAAAAATAATGGGTTATAGCATCCGAACGGAAAAATATAGATACACTGAATGGATATCATTTAATAATACACATTTCACTAGGAACTGGAATAAAATACACGGGATCGAACTATACAACCATGTTTATGATGATGAAGAATCAAATAATCTGTACCTAGTACCATATTATCAGGATATAAAAAACAATTATCAGCATTACTGAGGTCAACAATAAATTACACATAGAAAAGTATTATTTAATACTTAATATAGAGTTAAAACTTGATTAATATGTATTGTACTATAAAAACATAACTTTGTTTACTAAAGTACAGAGCACATTTGATTGTATGTTTAAAGTACACACTACATTCTAGACCTACCTATTATATATAAATTACTAGTTTAGTAAATGCTGAAGTCTTTTTAAAACACCTATTACATTGAAATTGCACCCAAATTAATACTTATTTGCGAATATGTCTTACATACTAAATTCTATAACTTAAATATAAAATAAAATCACATAAATTTTATTTGGAATAGACTTAACAAATTAAATTAATATAACTGAACAATGATTTGAGCTACACAACTCTATGGATAACTAAAATAATTACACTAAGCTTTTCTCTTCTTCTGGAATTACCTTTCTAGAATGTTCTTCCATCTCAACTTGCTTGAATCTGGCATACAAAGCACTGCTAGCCAGAACTATAACATTTGACGTCCACCACAGGCCGTTCTTGGATTCGTTGTACCACTGTGTAGCTATAACAGTCTGAGCACAGGCCTTCGCTGTGCCTGATATATTATGTGTTAAAGGTGAAGTGACCTGTAACATTTACAATTAATATATCATTCAATACAAGTCATGTTTTACAGAAGAGATGATGCTTCAAACATACTTTGATTTGCAAAGATGTAACATATCCGATAGCGAAAAGCATAAACCACCAACGAGCATTTGCATCCAAAAATATGAACTGTGGAAGTTTGTATAGTTCCAAAGCACACTTAGTTCTCCATTTATAATCATCAGAGGTATAAAGAGTATTATGGAATATGCGTTGTTGTAATAAGACAGTAACCAGACTTCTTGGTTAACACTTGGCAACACTTTCTTTGTGTAAATAGATAGAGAGACAGCATAAGTGACCCAATGACTCCATATATAGTTCCAATTAATGAAAAGGAACCTGAAATTAAAATTTGTTTTTTATTTATTAATAAAAAATTATAATATCAATATATTACTATACTAATTGAAAAATTAAGTTATACATTTTATATGACACACCAAATCAGATACCGAACCTTTAAATATTAACTGTGATTACAAATATTATCATAACATGATAAAGCACTCAATTTCATAATGTTAAAGATTACCTAGTAGACTCTCTTGATCGACTCCTAGATAGAAGCCAAATATGATAAAGCCACAACACAGAACACACCTAAGTGATGTGGTCTGTCGCAACAAGATATAACTGAATATAACATTGAAGACCGTCGTCAAGGATCTTCCGACGTAGTAAAATGGTACACCAACATATTTTAGGCAAAGGTTATTGGTGGCTATCATTAGAGTGAACATGATAGAAAGTGGAATCACCTGGAAATATGATTATATAGTATTAATCATTTTAAAGTTTATATTTCACAAGTATTTATCAATGTTAAACAGTTAAGTCAAGTTAAATTAATACAGGATATCAGATATTTTACATGATGCCAAAATTGGTTACCTTTCCTACAATCTCCTTACTCCAAGGAGTTCCTTTGGGAAAATTGAATACTCCAGGAATTCCTCCCGTTTTGCTGAATGTGAAGCATATTGTAAATGAGACAATGCACTGGAACCAAGTAATGAACAGAGGCGCCTCAAGTGCGACTGCCTGGCTACTTAACAAACTTTTGTTAACAAATACTGTGGCTATTGATACGACCCTGTAAATATATTTTAATACATTTATTATTACAAAGATTACACAGACATTACAAATTAGTCACGAATAATTGTATTAGAATCGGAAAACTATATAATATTGTTACGCTCAAGGGTAGCAAAATAATTATAATTTAAACAAACACGTACCAATAACACGATACAACTATAAATATTGTAATGTACTTTGAGCACAATTCAGATTTTCGGTCTTTCATTTTTGAGTGTTGGTGAACTAAATAAAATTATCCAAAAGTACAGATTCAGATTACTCAGTGAAAAATAACAGTATTCCAGATTTATAATATATAATGTTAAATCTTTTAAAAACACTACAGTCACTGTAAAGTGTAAATTACTATTGAATATTATTGACTAAAGATAGAACTGTTATTCGACAATTTCATGTCAAATATAATTGATTTTTTAACAGATATATACAAACATAAGTGTTGCTGTACTCTATATTGAATACAATAAAATTAGTTCAAAATGAAAATTAATATCTTAGTTTTTACTTACACCTTAACAATCAAAATTAATATTTTTTTAATTAGAGACAAGAAAGACGACCAAGAAATTCAAATAATTGATACCTTGCAACATTGGATTGTAATTGTCAATTTTCTTACCAAAAGTAACGCTGACGTCAGTGACTTGATTTCTTGATTATTTTTTAGACAAAATCATCAGAGGAGAACGTAGTTTTATAAACTTTAATGTTAGTATATTTCTGTGTGCGTATCTGATTACCGCTTTTATTGTATATAAACATGTCCTCTCAATCCGAGTCTAAACCAGTAGAATCTGAAACTCCTGCGACTAATTCTAATAATATTTTATATGAAATAATATACAGTCCGGTAAATTTAATACTGACTTTGGTGATTGTTGTGTTAATATACAAAATTATTAAAAGTAAGTTTGGTAAAATAATCGAAGAGGCACCAGCTCCGGAATTGCCAAAAATCCGTAAGGATATGACAGTGGCCGAACTTCGAAAATACGATGGTAGCCAGGAGGATGGTAGAGTATTGGTGGCAGTTAACGGATGGATATTCGACGTGACGCGGGGACGTCGCTTCTACGGCCCTGGTGAGTTCGTCTATTTATTAATAGACACTTTTGTGACTCAGTTACCGTCTGTCCAAGGTATTGATATGCATTAATTGCATTAACATTTTGGTATCGCATCGCGCCATACCTATATGGTAATCACACATACTATGTAAACAGGTTTAATTATTAAGTTCACTCAAATGTATTACCACTTATGTAATCAAGCTCTACTTTAATTTAAATAAATATCATTTTGACTATTAATAAAGAAACATTTCTTTACTATTCTTGCAATAAATTATGTATATATTTTTTCGAATTCTTAAATACCGAAGTGTCTTAGGTATCATAATATACTTATTATATAGATAGAAAATTACTAAACATATACTTTTGCTATTTTCTGTGCTAAAAGAGTTTAAGTTTCATAAAGCTCTATCAATGTATTTCATATTTAAGGCGGTCCATATGCAGCTTTTGGGGGCAAAGATGCCTCCCGAGGTCTAGCTACCTTCTCAGTGACATCATCTGACAAGGAATATGATGACCTCAGCGATCTGAACTCAATGGAGATGGAGTCAGTTAAGGAGTGGGAGGCACAGTTTAGAGGTGAGATTGTTAATACATGCATATTTTATTGCTATATAACTTATAAAATGATGTGTAATATTTTGTAAATATTACTCATGTGTTACTCAGATACACTTTATTAATACCAATATGGTATGTTTTTATTTGATAACATAAATCTATAAAATTCATATCATCAATCAAATGTTATCAGTTCAACTGCGGTGTAGGTAAACAGGATTTACTTATATTTAAAAAACCATAATAATATATATATATATTTTTTAATCTTTATTTATTCCTAGTGAAACCAGTATTTTTGGTCGTTCAATATAAATTTAAATAAAGAATATATATTTAAATATTATAATGACACATATTTTAGTTTTGAAAATAAAATATTATTGTTGTGTTCACACTGTTATTTGTTAATAGAGGAACTTAGCATAAGGTGACATTGTGAAACCATTAACACGGGTACTATTTACATTAATTAGTTGTTCTTGCTCAATAATTTGTATGTACATGTATAATGTATATGTTTATTAGTATGTGTAAAATTCTATGTTCCTACTTTCATCTGATATAATCCTAAGGATATCAATTTGATCATAATTCAACCAATGTACCAGGTAGAGTTGTGCAGAATGTCCAGACGGATACCGGATATTCCTATTCAACAAGTTCTTAGTAAATGTCCGTGTTCATATTCGGCCAGATAATAGGTTAATTTACCTAATTATTAGTGAATTTGCAAATAGTTTAATTTTGTAATGAAACAAACACTAAATTATAAACAATTTTGATTACCGTCTCTAATGCATCGGTTGTAATATATTGATCAAACGTTATTTTGTTTGATTAATTTTTAACTACAGAGAATAAATCCAGCCAGCATCTGGAATTTTATAATGTTGCCAGTGTATTATTTTTAATCTTGAATCAAATCTGTGTTTCATTTCTAACTTTACTACTTTACTTTAAACACATCAGTTTACTTAAATATTTTAGAAGCTTAAAAATGTTAGGTATTACTTTTGATATTTATGAAAAGGAGAAAGCGGTGAGCATTTTTATTTCTCCAAAAAGTTGTAATAAAATTTCCACTGATGCCTTGATAAATTAAAGTCTCTATACTTATGGGTTCAGAAATGTAAAGTCACAGTTCGCTTTTGTTCAAGAGTCGTTGGTACATATAAAACTCACTGTTCCATCTAGTTGTGACGTCTCAAAGATCGGAATTAACCAAATATTCAGCCTCATATTCGGTTAAACCTACATTAGGCCGCCTCAATATAATCATTATTCATCAAAGTGTTATTAAATTATTCGATAACATGATATATAACTGTATGGTTGTTTCAATAATACTGAAATAAAAATCATAACATTGTACAGTTTGCAGTATATTAAAATCAGTAATGTGTGTGTCGTAATGTAAACTTACCTTTGTTATTATATATGTAAATTCAAGTCTACCTTCATTTATTCGACTTTCTAATGATGTTTTGTTTAAGTACCTTTGGAAATGCTAATAAGTGAATTTTAATTTTCATTAGAGTTACAGACCTCTATGGTGGTTGTGCATAAGAACTGCATAACTTTATTGTGTTTGTGAATATAAAATTAATTCAATATTTAAAAAGTTTTGTACTGTTAGTGCGGAGATAGTTCTAAATTTAAAAATGTTAGATACATATAATAAACTGCCATTATATATTTAACTCTTATATTTAATTTTGTCTCAATTTAAGATATTTTAAACTATTTAATTTCATAATATAAACTTTATTACTTTTGTCACTTTATCAAATAATATCTTATACGGTATCCAATAGGGTGTTTAAGTTAACGATCTCATAAATTTTTCATAATTCTTATTGCGTTACAGAAAAATACGATCTTGTTGGCAAGCTTCTTAAACCAAGCGAAGAACCAACAAACTACTCCGACGAAGATCCCGAAGATACGGACACCTCGACGTCACCGGATGATAAGAAGGCACAATAAATATATTAATAGTAGGCAAACTAACGGACTTTGACGCTCTCATATATAGATCAACTATTAATATGGTATCTATCTTCAATTATTTCGCCATGTTTTATTTTTGGCTCACTTCAGTTAAAATATCATTAAATTCATATGTACATCGAAATGAAGAGCACATAACTAGTATTTAAACATATGGGTAACAATGAATAAATTACGGGAATATTTTTGTGGTACGTTTGTACCACAAATATAAACCAGTCTGATTCCGGCGCAACAGCACGACAGGTTGATGTGAATCCGCCTTAATCTTTGTTTTGTTTTTGTTCGTCACAAACGTGTCCACTGATAGATGATTCTATAACGCTAAGTAGAATAAGGTGTATTCACATGTTCCGTCCTACTCACACGAACGGTACCACGGAAATCGTATACTAGAATATTCATCGTCATTAAACAATTTTTTACTCGAAATGATTTAAATCAATGATAAATAAATTTAATCTCTTACGATTATATATAAAAATAATAATAATAATTTGAAATCGACAAATCCGAATTGTGTAGTAAATCGATATGGGTCACTGCTAACTGCTCACTAATAAAATGATACGTTTTGTTCAAGGTCACCGTGTAGTGTGACGTCACAATAAAATACGATACTATGGAAACACTCAACATGTTTAAAATTTGCTGCGCGTGAAAGTTTCATGTACAAAAAATGTATGTGATATAAATATCCCGTGAATAAAGATATATATATTTACTAGAGAATTATTTTTACAAAGTGTAAAAAAAATATTGTTAATATCGATAATGATGTATAATGAAATATATGTGCTTAATATACCGAGCGGACGGTAACAAATTAAATACGTCTAGAATGTTCCAGAAAGTTCCAACGCCATATCTACGCGCTCTGAATGTATGTATTGTTATATTGTTTTCTCAAATTTAATGCAACTTGTCTCTGAATTTATATTATATAATAGTGAGGCCTTTATTATTAATGAGTTCGCGTGTGTTGCAAAATTTTTTTTTTATATATATGTACTACGAATCGAAAGACTGAGAGGGCAAATAAGATTGATAAATCAAGGGAAGTGAAAGTAATGCACATTCTTTTTGTAATTTATCGTCGCCATGCTTGTTGATAATTCGCATTTAACACAAGTATTATTGTTTCGGCATATTTTTTTTTTTTTACAAATTATTTTTTAGTTTCACTCGACTTATTTGGTACTTAAAATTATGTCATGGCGGTTACAAGGAAATGTGCATAATATAGTATAAAAATTATTCGTTGTTATGTATTAAGTTTTTTTTTTTAATCTGCGGTGTGTGATTTTTTTATGAATTTCTCGTTTTAATATTGTTCTCTGTGATGCAGAGCTTATTTTAGCGATCAGTACAAATGAATCGGTAACATTGGTGGTATTATGTCGGTTTTTATTTGTTCAATGTCGCATTTCACGAAAAGAATGTTCTAATAAATTTGGTTGGTCTTTTAAATGTTCTGAGGAAATTAATATTGTTATGATATGTAACTATATGATAAGCTTCGTTTTAAGTTGTGGAAACTCTGTTAATATACGTTTTTAACATTGTGTTATCGTTTTATTTTACGTTATTAATGCATTCAATAATACAATTAATGTCAGTGAGAAATGTTTTCAGGTTTTTCTGGCTCTACGCGTGCTTTACAGTATTTAATTAATTTTCCATAGAAATGTAAGATACAAATAAACAGACGCACGAAGACATCTTTATAACTCGTGTTGACAACGTGTAATTTTTTTTTAAATCATCCATTGGGATAAGTCCATTAGTCGATTACATATAAATACAAACTTTATTTGCTAATAAATATAAAAATTTTTTTGACTTCACTCGTAACAAATTTTGAATTTTTTTTTTAGCAGGGGTATTAATTATAGATTGAACTCGGACATGAAACAGAAAAATGGTGTAATGCTGTGAATTATGAAACATGTAAACAATTCAAGAGAGAAAAATTAGAGAACGTATATAAACTTTCTTCGGTCTTGCTCATATAAGTACTACGTCTTCAGATAAATAAAAGATATATACAAAAACTATAATTGTAGTATAAAATTTTTAGTATAATATAATTTTCTTTACAGTATTGGATTTGTTTTTCTGTATTAAATAATTAATTTTTGTTATATATTCTCTTGTATAATACAAATACAAATTATATATCACAAATTTTATTCCGCTATATCAGAATTGACCTCTGAGAAATGTTTGGTGCTTAACAAAATGGTGTTCAGCGGGCAGCGCCATCTACAACCGTCACGTGACTTCATACACGTCTCAACCGTTATGATCAAACAAACAAAAGTACAGAGATTTCCTGGATATATTCTAGCATATTGTGTCTCATTCTGATCGCTTATTTTGGTAAATTAATGAAATAATTCCTTAAAATCAATTTTTCTATGCAAGAGCAACAACATCTGTACATACGTAGAAACTTTTGTGAATATAATATATTAGTATATGTGTCAGTACCACACAACCAGTCGGTCCCATCTTGGAGTGTAAGAAATATATTTGCCTGAAAGTAAAAGTGTCCGGATGCGAAACAATAATTTTGTTAAATTACAATCTATGACTTCAAAACAATATTACCCAAGTGTTAAAAATGTTTGCTCCTCTTAAGATTAGCTAGTGATTAAGGATTCTTTGAATCAAACGACGCATTTTAAGGCATATATATATATATATATATATAATAATTTATATGTATATATAACATTTTTTTTTCTTTAATACGAACATAATCTTGTCTCAATCTATATAGCTTCTCTTTCAGCAACAGACGGAGACGGCGTTTGCCCAATAATTATTTAACTAAGTATCAGACATCGTTTTCAAACTTTGCATTTTCATAAAGTTACCCAAATCAGCGTGTTTTTGTTGTTCTGCGCTGAAGTAATAAATTTGATAACTTGTTATTATTCTTAATCGCAATTCGTTTTATATAGAAATGTATTTTTTAATAGGTATGTTAGTTGGAGCAGATGCAGCGACGTTATTAACTCTGATAACTTAAAAATATATATATTTTTAATCGCATAAATATATTGTGGAAGCATCTTAAACATCATAAAATACATTCGCATTTATTTAATAGAGCTGCGTTTATAAAAGGACTTATTGAGATGGATCTATGTGTAAGAATTAATCATTTCTAGTTTATTTTTCTATATAATGTATAAAGTTTTGCTTAGAATCTTGATATTTATCTGTCGAAAATCGAGTCAGTTTAGGAATTCTAATATTTTTTTTTTGTGTCTTTCTTATATGATGCTGTCTTTTATTTGTTTTTACTTACGGCTTGTTGTTTTAATGCATTGCAGTAAGTTTTTGTAAAATATATAGATACCTCTGGTGTAGCTTACTATTATGTATGTGGTGACTTCTTCTACGTTGCATTAATTGAAATAAATGGATTTTTGTAGGGATTTTTTTCAAGTGGAAAAGAAATAAGAGAAAGAACATATTTTTTTAAACATGAATGACCAATATTATTTCAGAAACAAGTTAAGAACGTAATAGTTTACTTACAACCTATAAGTACCTAATTGAAAGTGGATTTTTTTATCTACCGAAGAAAATTCACATTTTTATCACTTGCGAAATTCATTAAAACTAATGATTTTTTGTCCATCACGATTACTATTAAGTTGGCTATGATTTCTTTTCATTTCAAACATTGCTTTAAAGAAACTGCCTGATTCAAAACAATCCGCTAACGAGGAGATATAAAAAAATATTCAATAATAATAATATTCAATATATAATTAATATATATATATATATTCTCTAAGGATTTCTTTAAAATTTTTATATCTAGTAACGAATAATATTTTTTTCGGTATACACATCGGGAAGAGGAATATAATTTACCTTACGTTATTTATTATTTGCCTTGATTAAACTTTGCTGTAACCTGACAATCATAGGTACTTGAGACTCGAGAGATCATAATAGAGCTACTACTATTGACGTTCAATGTTGTAGATTGTATTATTATCCTTGTGCACTGGTGCCTGTCTTTATGAATAATGTCTTTGAGTATTAATATTCTACAAACAATTAAATATAAATAAGTTTTACTACTAATATAAATATAAAAAATAGACCTTTCCTCTCTTCTTCATTATTCAAAAAATAAAACGATTCTTTCCATGACAAAGAGCAAACAACCTTCAAAACAAACGCTTTAAGTCATTATCTTGATGCTATAGGATTTATAAGATTTTCTGTTCAAAGAGCAGTTTTTCCTTACAATAATACTTACAAGAATACAATAATCATTTAAAGCGTTAAGCCCTGTTTCCATCTATTACTTTAGACGACTTTACACATAAAATAATAAAACAAAATGAATTCGACACCCGAATGCATTACATAGGTACGTAAGAAAGAATTATTTTTCCCAATGAAAACATCCATGACTTGGATTAATTTATAATAGTCAGACGAAATTTTCTAAGTAGTCAATGGATTCAGCGCGCTGGTGTCGGGACCATCGCGTTGCAGAGAGAGGAGCTTCAAATGTGCACAGGACTTGCGACCCAGGTGTAGGTTTAAGGGGCCTCTATCTAACGCGCGTTAAACACTTGCCTCCACTATCCAAGTTCCTCTCTCTACTTGATCAAATTTGTAACGAACCTACTAGGGCTCCCTTCGAAGTACGTTTTAATAATGAATTTTAGCAGTGCTGGCGACCAATCATGACTTAAAAGGCGTCATTTTAGTGCTAATGGGATGCAAGAAGCTCCTACGTCTAACACGTCTACAATCGGTCTTTAATATTGAATGTATGTTTTATATTTTCAAAATAGCTCCAGTAGTTTTTGCAGTGATTAAAAAAAACAGAAATATATAGGTAAAAAAATTATTTACGACTAGTCGAACTATACACTATACCACGAGTAGGTACAGACTATGTTGTTAAGTAATTATTTACTTTTCATGTTTATCATACTTCTGTTTAAATAATTTTTTTATCACCAACAAATAGTGATCAATAACATATTAATTATAATTGGCTAAGGATAAAAATGCCATTTGACAGTTAATGTGAAAAATAGGTAAGTATTGTTTTTAAAACATAACGAAAGTATATTTTATGTCTTGCATTTTTTCGAGAAAATGTTTGACGAACAATTGATAAGACTAAAACATAATGGACGCAAAATCATTATCTATAGTGATATGACAAGTATCACAAAACGTGTACAGAATGCTATATGTACACACTTAACAAATGACCTGGAATTATTTAGACCTTGACAGTAAATTACATTTACGAAACGTATAATTTTTTCCACTTAACTGCGTTTTATGTTTATTTGTAAGGTTTTGTAATAATAAAAAAAAACAGTAATATATTTTATACTTTTTTTTATAAATTAACAAATATAAAACATATGATAAAAAATCTCGAAAGATTCAATTTAGCCACACAATTATACAGTAAAACTGTTGTTGTATTTAAATATATATACAAATTTACAATGACTTGATTTTATTATCAGATTGTTTCGAATCTTCTAGAATGTTCACCACAAAAACACTATACAACCTTGATGTTTCTTGTTCTTATATATAAGTTAGTGTTTTGACTTTTGGGTATGAATTTAGTTCTAATTACGGTCTGATATCTGTATTATAATAATCATTATCACACGGATGAGATATGCCTTAAATGATTATGAAATTTGAATAATATAAAAAATATTAATTATATTAAAAACAATGTCTTGTACAAATTGGTGTAATTATAAGCCCTATATTTTGTTCACCCTTTTTATTTTCAAACCTCTTAAATAAGCCCGTGAGACAAATACATTTAAATCGACGTATCACTGTTACGTAAGTAATATTTAACCAAATAAATAAGTGTACAAGACAGTCATTATCAGCCCCAAAACGATGGGGAACTTCCAAGAGCTGGTGAAGCTTGTTTCTGCTACATTTTCAGTCTTAGGATTGTCCCAATCAAACTTTCGTTTTTTAGGCTCCACTCTGTCCTCTTCAACCAAATCGCCTATTAAATACTTCTTCATCAATTCCTTAGCGTCCATACTGTGACCGATGTCGTCGAAGTCCTCACTGGCGTCCTTGCCCGCAACATTCAACAGTACCTCATGGCCCCCAGGATGATCATCCAAGAATTTTGTTACATCGTACACTTGATTTTTTATGATAAACACT